>NW_023606840.1:0-40001 GCF_013339745.2 Dermacentor silvarum | reverse complement strand
ATAATTATCGCCTACAGACACAGCACTCTGTTTCAGATTAGTTTTGACGTCCTCTGTGCTGTTCTTCTTATGCTTCTGTATTCATGTTCATTAACCATCAAGGGCTGGCTCAGGAAGGTCACACCCTCTTATTGTATTGCTCAACTACGTATCCTTGCAAACTACAATATTAACAAGTGTATAAGTTTGTCATTAATATTTTGGTGCAATATATTTTGCATTGTGCCGCAACAGCCTCAAAATGGAGGCTAGCAGTATGTCAGAAATTACCATATAAACACAAAAAAAGGAATTATATATATATATATATATATATATATATATATATATATATATATATATATACATATATATAAAATCTGCAGAAAGCTTCGGCGTACGCTCGAAGCGCGAAGCTTCAGAATACGGACCCGTACCTACTTGACTTGTGTATGTAAAAAAAAGGAAATTCCTCACGGACTGGCGTTTCTTCGGCAGTAAATAATCATAGCAGTGTGTATTCTAAGGATAGAATTGGCGTGGTGATGACAGATTCGGGAAGTCAAGGAAGAAAGTTAATTCCTGCGAACACGTGCCATCAGCTACCAAATATAGGAATAACGCGTGTTATAAAATCTCTACGAGCTTCGTAATCAGTGAAGGTAACTGCATATCCACAAAGCTAAGGACGTAGGTTGCAAATAGCAATACACGTGGGCTGCGACCACTGCGTCATGTTACTCCCGCAGAATCTGCGAGGCGTTCTCTACATTTTTGCCTCTAGGATGGCACTGTTTCACGTTTTGGTGAATATTACTCAATAATGGACACCTTCAGTGTTCTAATATTCTATTTGTGCTTCCGTAAAATGAAGTAAACTACGTACCGCTGCGTCGCCGGAACACGTAGAATCTTTGTTTGCATACCATATTACTTCCGATGCGAACTGCTTGCCGGCTGCATGGAAGTAGAGAATGCAAGAATAAGTTTTGCTATAAGGACATTAATGTTGCCAATTCTGTAATTTTATGGTTTGAACATCGAAAAAAGTAAATCGAGGCTGAATTTAACACTTCGATGCATGTTTGTGTGTGCAGGCATTGCAGTAGTAGCAGCTAACACCACTAACCTCAGTGAAACATTCAGAGGGCGTGCAACGCTGATACAATTTGCCTTAAAGGGCCCCTAAACCACCTCAGATAATTTTTTTTTACATTTCAAGTAAACACGCGCATCGAGTTCAGAATGCCGTCACGATCAACAATGCTAGCCTCCATAACGATGCCAAACGCGTCAGCGCTATGCGCCGCGGGCGCGCTAAAAAAAAAAAAAAAAAAAAATGCCGTCGTCCTCTCATGGCCTTTCCGGTATCTCCAGCGGTCGTCACGATGTAAGCAGGGTCACGGCCGGGCTCAACTGGCGCGCGCGCTCGCTTCTTACGGCCTTCGCATTGGGGCTAGTTCATGCCTATCGCCGCTGCTTGGAGGGGGGCGCTGCGACCCCACCCTGCTCAGCTCCTCCCAGCCGATCTGTGCAGCGCGCGCAACGCTGGAAGATTGGCTCGGGCGCGCTTCTTACCTCACCGTGCATTCAAGAACAAGTCGCCTAATTGTAGAGGACGCGTAAATGATTCATCTAGGCTTCTTATAAATAGATGCAGTGTAACTTTATGCATCGAGCTTCTTTAAATTCACTGGGGATGCATGCGCCGGGAGAACAGCTCTCCGCCATCAAATGCATTTTGGGGAATTAAAATAAATAGTTATTGCTCGTATGCACTTACAATGGTTGCCATACTTTCTAGGCGAAAACTCTTGCGGACACAGTAGCTCACAAATGTGTCTTATTCACAATTACAATCTAAAGTGTTTCCTTGGCGGCTTGTGTACAAACGCCGAAGGCTTGTCGTTTTCGTCAGTCCATTGGTTTGGCTGATTTACAAGGAGTATTCTCAGAAACTTCTCGGCAATTAGATTTGCGGATCGTATCGCATGACTGTCGTCAACACCTTCAGGGCAGCTCAAGATGGGAGCGCGTTGTAAATAGGGCTGGACTGCTCTTTCGAGTACTTCTAGTACATTCCTGCGTGGCAGGTGTTCGGAGGCTTTATCGAAAAAAAAACGCTATTATTTATTTATTTTAATTTTATAAATACTCCAATCACAATGCGGTGATTTTAGCAGGGTGGTACAGGCATAACGAATACGTACATTGGTATGTACAGAAAATGCACAGGTTAATAAAGAAAAGTGTTATTTGAATAAATACACAAAGCGTACAGGTTGGGCACACGCAACGTTACACTAAAGAAGTAAAATACTGTCACTGCAAACATGGCACAAACAAAATAATGGCACTGTAAACATGATAAAAAGGAAGGTAATTTGGCGGAGACGACGTCATTTTTTAGCTGGTTCCAGTCCACTATTGTGCGCGGAAAAAAAGAATACTGAAAAGAGTTGCTGCGTGAGGAAAAAGGAGTTAATAGTGAAATTATGTATTTGCTGAGTAGCGTATCCGGAGGAGAAGGCAACGATGTAATCTAAAAACGTTGGGAGAAGGCTACGATCTTTGTTATGTCTATCTTATAATTCCCCTTTATTAGTTGATGCTATCTTGTCCAAATATCTTCTCCAAAAGCGCTAGAAACTCGGGCTAGAAACTCATTGATAGGGAACAGGTGAAAGGAAACACCGGGTGTTTTCCCGGAACTGGACTTGCAATACGGAGCAAAGCTATACACCACCACACAGCAGTTATATACCGATGTGCAATGAACGGCGCCAAGTCTTGGCTGTGGCAGCGGGTACTAAAGGGTGTACGACCGTCCTCAGGAGCCCACAAATTACTGCAAACTGAACAACACTGACAGAGCACCGAATAAAATGTGCGGGAAAACGATCGTGCGAGCGTGAAGGCAAGCGCATGTACGCGGAGCAGGGGAGGAAGGGTCAGGGTCGCAGCGCCCCTACCGCCGACGGGTGGTGAAACGTGCTGAGAAACTCTCCCATTGTTTCCCCGACGGGTGAGAAGGCCGTAAGAAGCCAGCGCGCGCTCCACTCGAGCCCGGCCGTGGCAGGGTGAATCTGGTGATGTCAGCCTCGGGGACGATGCCCATTGGTCGAACCAGAACCTGCGACTTCCTGTTTGTCTGCTGGCAGGTACGTGTGCTCCCTGCTCTTCCTTTTCGTGTTGCTCGCTCGTGCGCCCTTGCGAATCGTCAAATACAGCCCGCAACGCAAGTGCCAAATCGCTCGCGTTCCTTGTGCTTAGCGGTATATTAGCTGCGCAAACAGAGTGCGACAGTGCTAACCTTTCTAGACGAGCGCGCAACACAGGGTCTATAGCGGCACGCTTCGCATGAACACGGGCCGGCACCGCAGCAACAGCGGGTAGCCGAGAAGCGCTGAGTCCACGTCCCCGTTACCGGTACGGTAACTCGCCGCATGCCTTTTGCCATTCGCGGGCCGCCGTTTGACGGCGGTTTTCCTCGCGAACGGCGAGATTTCCTTGCCGTATAGAGGATGAGACCGCGGGACCCATGTGTGCGGTAGCCTCGCCGCCAACGCCACCGATCGCTCGACGGCGCCGACATCGTCACTAGGCCTTTTCCGGCTCGCTTCAAAGCTAAAACGGACGACGCCTCGGAATGAATTACCGACGCTCCCAAGCCACAATATTTTCTTAATGTTGTTATTGCTCTTTGCAATAATTGTACACGAAGAAGTAAACACGTTTATATTAGCGGCGCCGTCGGCTGTGATGCGAGCCCAGTCGAGCCGGTCGTCTCCCGTCGGTAGCCGTACACTGCAGCTGAGCTGGACAAGTATCGGAGCTCTCGAGTTGTTTAACGTTTGACAGTGCATATGGTTCTTCATAAAATGTAAGTACAATTTACGCATCACTTTATCTAGGAAAAATTATTTTGCTTGGAACAGAAGCTGCAGCCGATGTTTTCGTCGCCAGTGGCGGAGGCGCGCAGCTTCGCAGTCGTCGATTGGCCCATTGATCGGGCTGCGGGTGGTGCGCTGGCCGAACTACCGTCTACTTTGAACACCTGTCGCGCGGCAGACGTTCTTGGGCACGGGAGGCCAGTTCGCCGTCGGTATATTCGCCGCTAGCGTGGACGTGCCTTAACCGGAAGTGGGAGGTGTTTTGAGAAGCACGTTGGCGATGACGTATGTCACGTGACATTTGGAGCAGCACTCGGCGAGGAGGAGAGACCAGCCGACGAGGAGAGTAGGGAAGGAAAGAGCGAAACGAGCGAGGGCCGTTTTTCGATCGTCAAACGCGTGTAACTCCGCTATTACGGCACTATTTCGAAAAATTATCGCGGCTACGTGTTCGTTGTAGACTCGTGCACAACTGCAACGCCACAACTAAATTTCGATCTCTGGGTGGTTTAGGGGTTCTTTAAGTGATATTATCGAAATGATCGTCATGTTTGCCATCGAATTTCTGACTAATCATCATAATTATCGTCATCGTCAGGCTATATCTATGCCCACTGCAGGACGAAGACCTCTCCCTGCAATCTCCAATTGCCCCTGTCTTGCGCTAGCTGATTCCAACTTGCGCCTGCGAATTTCCTAAGTTCATCACTCCACCTAGTAACCTATTATTCCAATAATAGCACGATAAAGTACACTAACACTAGGCGTCTAAATTATTGCGTGTCTGGCATGCGTTCGCAGTACCAACACGAGACTGTCTTCTGACATGCGAGCACTTCAGAGACCTTTAGATTCGACATCTACATCTCGAAATTGTAGATTTTGTTTTGAGTCGGAAAAGCGTTAAACAAGAACAGGAATGACTGTGATGAAAAGTGGAGTTGAAAATGCGTTCACGGACGCATTTGTGTTTGTGTCGCTACGAGTCCGACTACGTAATCACGATTTTTCTTGATAATTACGATCGAGTCCATCTCACGATCACTGTCGACGGCGTTACGATTATGATAAAATCGATGTACGAACACACTGTATTACAAAATATACTTCTATTTACAATCTTTAGTGTGAGAAATACACTAATAACGCTAATAGCATTATTAGACCTACACGACACTCGTCTACACGTTTGGATGCCACAAAGAAGGCTGCACTGCAGGGGGCCTCGCAACCGTAGCCAGTTTTGTGTAGCTGGCACTTTAGATTTGGGGTTCAGTATCTCTGACTTTGAATGAGCTATGGCGCGATTGCATAGATGTATATATCAGGCGCAAAACCTTTATATTTACTGTCCGCTAGAGCAGCCAAGTTTTTCATTTTTATCAGTCACGACGTGAGTGCCGCCCCATGTTAAGTCGTTCCGTGTATCAGTCACCGCGATGAAAAAAGCTAGGCAGATGGGCCTCGGCAAACCAAAGGCACTGAAGTTTACAAATAATGCTATTCACTATAAAGAGATTCTGTACAAGGCGCTGCTTTTAAAGAGGGTGGTGGTGGTGAAAACTAATTTATTGGCCCAGATATTGCTGCGGAGAGACTCCGGGTAGTCGGAGGTTCTTGGCTGGCGGTGGCGGGCCCTCAGTCCAGGGTTCCGCTTGCGGCTGCCGCTTTGTGGGCGCGGTCAGTCAGACTCAGCTGATCCTCCAGGCTCTCGCTGGCTAGCAGCTCTTCCCATCACTCCGCTCTAGGGTGTTGTATGCAGGCCCACGTGATATGATATATGGCGGCTTTAGCTGAGTACCATGGGCAGCGATGAGGGTTAGCGGTAGGATGTATTTTACTGAGGTTATGCAAATTAGGATACGTGCCGGTTTGAATTTGCCTTTAACTGACCGATTCCTGTTTATTTAGTGTTCGGTTACCATTAAAGACGCCCTCAACTACTTTTTTTATCAAAGTCTAGAAATGCATTTGAAGTGAAAATGGAGTATTTCAGAAATATTTTGTTACAAAAAGTGCTTCAATGAGTTGAAAAGAAGCGCTGCGAAGACTACAGTGGATAGGGGCGTGCTTATAACGCTCTGCCTACTTGACGTAACCGTAGCGCACAGTTCAAGTTTGATTTTGGGTGTTCAGGTAGATGCCATTACCGTCCGATTTTGGCGCCTGCCAACGTAGCAAAACGCGGTTATCCCTAGGGAGCCGCAGTGCTTTTAGCCAGCGAACTCGTGGCTGCACCCCGCGGCGGCCGCGGTATCTACGCTACGTAGCCGACCGCAGCTACATGCAAGTGTAGTGCGTATGCGCAACGTTTGATTTCTGCACGACAGTGGTTGAGGTAAAGCTCGTGCTCATATGCTCCAGTATGGCCGTGCTACGTGGTGCGAACTGGCTTTGTCCTGCACCAGCTTAAACGATAGACAGTAGCCACATCCGACTTGCGCCATTTAAGTGCAATCGATAGCTCAATGCGAAGCCAAGTCTGCCTGATAAGGCACCTTATCAGGAGCGGCCAGGACCGAGCGCACGCTGGTAAGCATGTGTGTTGTCTGACCTAAAGTCTCGCGTGGTTCGAGGCTAGTTGAGTACCCAGAACTAGTACAAATTAGCGCAATCATACGTCTACAACATCGATAAATAGGGTGGCCATAGTTGAACTCCTGCGCGCGTGGCCAAGACCGAGCATAAGCAGACAATACTCAGTTTCTTTCGCAATTACGTAATTATTATCGAAATTCGAAAGAAGATTTTCGCTTATTTCAGCCTGTTTATTGAACTGCGTCAATCAATATACACAGAAACAGCAGAAAGAAACATACTGATCCCAACACCCTTCTTGATTAAATTAGATTATGGGTTTTTTTTAGTGTGAAAATCGTGGTCTGATTATGAGGCACCCCGTACTGGAGGACTCCTGAATAATTTGGACCACCTGGGGTTCTTTCACGTGCACCTAAATGTAAGTACACGAATGTTTTCGCATCTCGCCCCCATAGAAATGCGGGCGCCGTGGCCGGGGTTTGATCCCGCGACGTTCTGCTTCGCTGCCAAACACCATAGCCGCTGATCAAGCATGGCGCATCACCCTTCTTAATTGACATCAGCTATTCGCTAGTAGCTGCGGCGTATTGTGATCTGCTTTTATTATGAGATAAAGCGTCCAGAAAAGAGGGAGGAGCAGGCTTTCGTTGAAAAGAGGGCGTTTGAGAAAAAGCTTACTTCACGCTACGCTTGCGAGCTCTACGGGTCGCGCATGACTGCGCAATTTGGCTGATGTGTGTTCACAGCAGCGTATGCCAGCCGCGGACTGTGTTTTTTCACGAAGCCCCAGGGGTGGTTCAGGACCCCTTTAGAAAACAGTAGCAAGTTAACCCCCTTCCTTTATTATACATGCATATCCCATGTGCTGGTTTGAGACGTCAATTTAGTTACTTTCAGATATAGCGCAAAAAAGTACACACACACACACACGAAGACACGACAGACGCGGACGAGCGCTCGTCCGCATCTGTCGTGTCTTCGTGTGTGTGTGTGTGTGTGTGTGTGTGTGTGTGTGTGTGTGTGTGTGTGTGTGTGTGTGTGTGTGTGTGTGTGTGTGTGTGTGTGTGTGTGTGTGTGTGTGTGTGTGTGTGTGTGTGTGTGTGTGTGTGTGTGTGTGTGTGTGTGTGTGTGTGTGTGTGTGTGTGTGTGTGTGTGTGTGTGTGTGTGTGTGTGTGTGTGTGTGTGTGTGTGTGTGTGTGTGTGTGTGTGTGTGTGTGTGTGCTATTTACTTACTTAGGTAGACGCCGACGAGCGCACGTCCGCGTCTGTCGTGTCTTCGTGTGTGTGTGTGTACTTTTTGCGCTATATCTGAAAGTAACTATGTTAGAACAACTAGCCCAACAGGCGGTCCTTCTGACACGTCAATATCCGTCGCATCATTTTGTTTCCTTAAAGAGTCAGCCTATTTTTAACCGTAGTAATTACAAATCACCAACCCAAAACTTACTATCGCTTCAAAGACGCAACATCGATATTGCTACACGCGTGTGGTATTTGATTGTTTGACCGAGGCGAGCGGGCGCTATCACTCGAGAAAAGAAGAGGAAGAACGAGCTGGGCTCGCGCTGTGAACCTAACCGGTCAGCGCTGCAACCGCTGTTGTAAATACAACCTGTAAATAGTTGCCCGTCTTACTGACTCGTTCTTCGCGTAACATCGTGGTGGAGGTGGAACGTTCCCCGTCCTCTCCACGGAGCTCCGAAGCGGCCGCACCGTCGTCTTCTGAGCCATGGCTTCCGATGGAAACACCCCGTCGCCACCTACACCTGCGGCGCCTACCACAACGTACGTTACGGTTCCTAGTCTCCGTGATCCTGGGACATTCTCCGGCCAAAATGGTGTTGACGTCAACGACTGGCTCAGCATGTATGAGCGTGTTAGCCGAAGCCACCACTGGGACCCTACCATCATGCTTGCCAATGTGATATATTATCTGGACGGGACACCGCTTGTCTGGTTTCGCACCCATGAGGTTGAGATATCCAGCTGGAACACTTTCAAAGAGAGGCTTCGCGACCTCTTTCGCAACCCGTCAGGTCGCCAACAGGCTGCGCGAAAGGAGCTTGCTACCCGTGTCCAGTCGTCGACAGAATCGTATGTCGCTTACATACAGGAAGTGCTCGCGCTTTTCCGGAAAGTCGACGAGCACATGACCGAGGTTGACAAAGTGGGCCATATCCTAAAAGGCATCGCGGACGACGCCTTCAATTTGCTCGTCTATAACGACGTCTCTACTGTCGACGCCATCGTCAAAGAATGCCGCCGCTTCG
This sequence comes from Dermacentor silvarum, assembly GCF_013339745.2. Taxonomy (NCBI): domain Eukaryota; kingdom Metazoa; phylum Arthropoda; class Arachnida; order Ixodida; family Ixodidae; genus Dermacentor; species Dermacentor silvarum. The sequence continues at coordinate 31,318 of NW_023606840.1, read as the reverse complement.
AGGTAGCCAAAAGCCGCCGCGTCGTCCCACAGTTTTCCCGGCTCCCAAACACCCCTGCCACGTCCTCTTGCTCCGCTCTTCCTGCCACACGACATTTTCAAGAGAACGTCACTCGTATCGTTCGCCGTGAGATTGAAGCGGCGAGTCCGGCCCCCCTTCATCCACGACCCCTCGACGGTACCTTTGACCCAGCGGCCCCTACTATTTCCGTTATACAAGCAGTTGTGCGGCAAGAAATTGCAAACCTTGGCATCCCTACCCCCTGCTCCGTCTCCCGACCTGATTCGGCATCCATTCCCATGGCCACATTCTTCAACGACCAGTATTTCGCTCCCCGACCACGCAATCCTGCTGAATGGCGTACCCCCGACGACAAACCGATCTGCTTCCGCTGCCACCGAGTTGGTCACGTATCCCGCCACTGCCGCAGCACCTGGATGCCGCCGTACTGGAGCTAATTCCCTGCTCCTCGCCCATACGCCGACGCTCGCTGTTCCTCACCTCGCGGTCCGTACTCTACTTCTGATGCCCCTGACATCCGCTCCTCCGGGCGATCGCCGTCGCCTCAACGCCGTCGCTCCCCGTCACCCCAACCGCGCCGCTTTTCCTCGCCAAACCGCCGGACGGAAAACTAGGCCATGCAGCTCTTGGAGGTAGTGCTGCATCCCGTCCGACCTGTACAAATCCTCCGCTGACGCTCCTCACGAACGCGAACCTAATTGACGTAGACGTGGATGGTGTTCCATTCGAGGCATTGGTTGATACTGGAGCCCAAGTGTCCATAATGAGCGCTAATCTTTGTCGTCGCCTCAAAAAAGTTCTTACGCCTGCCATCACTCGGGCCGTACGCGTCGCCAATGGCGCCACTGTTACCGTCAGTGGTATGTGCACTGTGCGCGTAGGAATTGCTGGCCGCCACGTTCCAGTCCTGTTCACCGTGCTGACCAGTTTCCCTCACGACCTCATCTTCGGGCTCGACTTTCTGACGACGCATTCTGCCCTCATCGACTGTTCTACCGATACGCTGTGCCTCGAGCTTCCTCTTGTTTCCGACGTTCGCCCCGAACAACCGAACACCCTCTGCACTACAGCGTTTGTTCGGTTACCTCCAAAAGTCCTAACCTTCGTCGAATTAGCCTCAACGGCAACCGTGCCTGATGGCGACTATGTCGTTGCACCTATTCGTGACGTCCTCCTGGCGCACGACGTCTCTGTGCCACACTCCATCGTTACCCTTGCCGCTAATCGGATGTGTCTCCCCGTCATCAATTTTGGCTTGACGAAGCAAGTGTTACCTGAAGGCATAGTGGTGGCCACGCTCCGGTCCGTGACAGACGACCACGTCACTGCTTTTGCAGCCGACGCGTCTCCAGATCCTCCTGATTACCCACAGGATGCCTTGAACCTCGACGGCCCATTACGTCCCATGGTCGATCCGGACCTCGCCCTTGACCAATCAGCCGCCCTATATCGCCTTTTGTTGTTCTACCGCGACATATTTGACACTGAAAATCGCCCACTTGGTCAGACGTCCCTTGTTAAGCATCGGTAAACACTGGTGATGCAGTTCCCATTCACCGCCGACCGTATCGTTTGTCCACGGCAGAGCGGCAAGTTATTCAGCAGGAAGTGAACAAGATGCTCGCCAAAGGCATTGTTGAGCCCTCGTCGAGTCCTTGGGCGTCGCCGGTCGTGCTCGTCAAAAAGAAAGATGGCAGGTGGCGTTTCTGCGTTGATTACCGCAACCTAAACCGAATCACTAAGAAGGACGTTTACCCTTTACCACGAATTGACGACGCTCTTGATTGTCTTCACGGTGCCGAATACTTTTCGTCCATTGACCTTCGATCTGGTTATTGGCAGATTTCCGTCGATGAGCAAGATCAAGAAAAGACCGCTTTCGTCACTCCAGATGGCCTGTACCAATTTAAGGTTATGCCGTTCGGTTTATGCAATGCACCCGCCACGTTCGAACGGATGATGGACTCTCTGCTTCAAGGTTTCAAATGGTCAACTTGCCTTTGTTACCTCGACGACGTCCTTGTGTTTTCTCCTACATTTGAGACGCACCTTGAGCGCGTTGCAGCCATCCTTGACGTCTTCCGCAAGGCTGGGCTCCAATTAAACTCATCGAAGTGCCACTTCGGGCGCCGACAGATTACAGTGCTCGGCCATCTCGTCGATGCTTCCAGAGTACAACCCGACCCGGAGAAGGTTCGAGCAGTAACGGCTTTCCCTGTACCTCAGTCTGTCAAAGACGTCCGGAGTTTTGTGGGGCTCTGTTCTTATTTCAGACGGTTCGTGAAAGATTTCACAGCAATCGCTCAACCACTCACAGAACTTATGAAGAAAGACGTGCCTTTTACGTGGGGTTCCCCTCAGGCTGCCGCATTTTCACGCCTTATCACGATTCTGACTAATCCACCGATCTTGGCCTACTTTGACCCGTCCGCACCAACAGAGGTCCGAACCGACGCCAGTGGTTATGGGATCGGCGCCGCCTTAGCGCAACGCCAACACGGACACGACCGCGTTATAGCCTACGCTAGCCGACTCCTGACAACTGCAGAGCGCAACTATTCGATTACCGAGCGCGAATGTCTTGCTCTCGTCTGAGCTGTTTCAAAGTTCCGCCCATATTTATATGGCAAGCCCTTCTCAGTAATCACAGACCATCATGCGCTGCGTTGGCTTTCGTCGCTCAAGGATCCTACTGGCCGGCTCGGTCGTTGGGCTCTCCGACTACAAGAATATCCCTACACAGTGACGTACAAGTCGGGACGCCAACACCAGGACGCAGATTGCCTCTCTCGCTACCCAGTCGAAGACCCGACCTCTACGTCTGAGCCTGACACCAACGCCTGCGTTCTCTCTGTTTTTCCACTGGTCCATGTCGCCGTCGAGCAGCGCCGTGACCCGTCCTTGCGTGTCATCATTGACCGCCTTAATCTCCACTTGCCGACAGTTCCCTTCGCTTATTCACACTTCAAGATGGCGTACTCTACCGCCACAACGTTCACCCCGACGGCCCAGCATTACTCCTTGCGATCCCTAAACACCTTCGCTCGGCTGTTCTCCACGAACTTCACGACCTCCCCACTGCCGGTCACCTCGGTGTGTCACGTACCTAAGACCGGATCCGCCGACGCTTCTTTTGGCCTGGGCTTGCTCGCTCCGTTCGAAGATACGTAGCTGCGTGTGATAAATGTCAGCGACGCAAGACACCATCGACGCTACCTGCTGGGTACCTACAACCAATCGACATTCCCGCGGAGCCATTCTTTCGGATTGGTTTAGATTTACTTGGTCCCATTCCTCTTTCTACCTCTGGGAACAGGTGGATCGCTGTGGCCATAGATTACGCCACGCGCTACGCCATCACCCGAGCGCTCCCTACAAGCTGCGCCACAGATGTTGCCGATTTTCTTTTACGCGACGTGATTTTATTACATGGAGCTCCGCGAGAACTTCTCACAGACCGTGGCCGGACATTCCTGTCAATCGCGGACATCCTGCAGTCCTGTGCCACGAGGCACAAGCTATCCACGTCATACCATCCGCAAACAAATGGCCTCACGGAGCGCCTTAATCGCACTCTCACATGCTCGTGAAGTATGTCTCTTCAGACCACACAGACTGGGACCTCACTCTGCCGTTTGTCACCTTTGCCTATAATTCCTCGCGCCACGACACAGCCGGCGATTCCCCATTTTTCCTCCTGTTCGGCCGAGAACTAGCACTGCCCCTCGACACAACTCTCCCTGTTCACGCGGCACCCACCAGTGAATATGCACTTGATGCCGTCGCCCGTGCTGCTCACGCAAGGGAAATTGCCCGCGACCGCCTTCTGAACTCCCAAGAGAGTCAAAGGCGTTTGTACGACTAGCGACACCGAGACGTGCACTTCCCGCCTGGTTCTTCAGCGCTTCTATGGTCTCCGTCGCGTCAGGTCGGCCTGTCAGAAAAACTGCTGTCGCGTTACACAGGCCCCTACCGAGTGCTTCGTGCCGTGACTCCCGTCACATACGAGATCGCCCCTGACGCCCCATCTGCTTCCCAGTTCAGCGATATCGTGCACTTTACACGACTGAAGCAGTATCACCCTCCCAGTGATGACATTTAGACGCTCCGGGACGTCGCTTCTGCCGCCGGGGGATTATGCTACACGCGTGTGGTATTTGATTGTTTGACCGAGGCGCGCGGGCGCCATCACTCGAGAAAAGAAGAGGAAGAACGAGCTGGGCTCGCGCTGTGAACCTAACCGTTCAGCGCTGCAACCGCTGTTGTAAATACAACCTGTAAATAGTTGCCCGTCTTATTGACTCGTTGTTCGCGTAACAATATTAAGGCGTTATCGCGTCCTATAGCCTCAGTGTATGGTCAAGGTAGAATGCGGCTATGGTGAACACGGGAAGTATTCAAATCACGATCATGTGACGATCATGTGACGTCACCGCTGTCATATTCTTCGTTGGTCCGCTTGGCTCAGTGGCCCGCCAAAGCTCGGTGGGCAACATTGGCTCAGCCGATCGAATAAACATCGAAGAGCACAGCTGCTCGCGGTTAGTCATCGTTCACCACAGCGCGGTGCGCGGCGTCTCTGGGACGGCGGTTCCTCGCCCCCCTTCGTTCACGAGTCCGGGGTGGATCGTGACACTGGCCAGCGCCCGCAAACTCTCAAGTTCAACAAATGGCCATAGAGGGCGAAAACATCGACCGCGCCGGGCGCGGCTAATAAACCAAGTGTCGTCAAAAAGTTGCCCCTGTGAGTGCCGTAGTCACCCGCTGAGGCGCCGTAGTAAGCGCAATTTCAACCTACAAACTTACTCCCACTCTTATCGAAGTATTTTTGTTTTATGACAAAGAGTACAAAATTATTATTCCTGATTATACATTGTACTGTTGAGTAGTTGTTTTTTGACATTATAAACGCACAATAGCGTTCATTGTCATCGACCTCATACGTGACCTCTCTCCTGGATTTAAAATTTTTACTGGTACTTTCGGGTACACGGCCAGCACGGATTCATTGGTTGGTACACTTATGTTGGTTGATTATTTGTGCTAAAACCACTTTATTGCGCTTCGACACCTCGCGTTATTTAACTTGTGGTGAAGTAACGTGTTTGCGAGCAGAGATGTAAGCCGGAAAGCTAGGTTTTGGTCGTGAGCCATGCGGAACAAGTATGCATCGAAGCGGGAGCCGGATTCCGCTGCGACTGAGGATGGCAATACCGGTGAGTCATTTAACATTGCTGCTTATTCGTTATTTAATATTCGTCTCGTTAGCTCACAGGCGGAGAAAAGTTAACGAACTACATCCTGTATTACATATAGGTAGTCAGAACCCTCCGTTGCCGTTTCTGAAATAAACCTTTAGTTGCGAGGCCATCGTTATACACACAATCGCGAAAGAGAGAGTGATATCGGAACGCGCGTCACATTTTTATCTCGTTGTATCTGTAGCTATAGGCGACTGAGTAGCCTAGTTAGCCTGGCCACTATATATTTTTTTCTTTTCTTTTCGAGTCCGCCGAAAACTTATTTCGACCACAAAACTGACTAACCCTTTGGCAAATTGAAGTAAAAGTACTGAATTGAATGTATAAATAGTTGCACGTCATGCTAATTCACCCATGTTTCCTACTTTTTGGTTCCGATGTTCTTGCTGTTGAAGTTTGGTTTACCTTAAGGCATTTATTTTGCAGTAGTGAAGCAGTGCATCACGTTCGTGCAGAAAAAGAATGCATCAGTTCTAATAGCTTTGTATTTCATGCCTTTGCTTGTGGAACCAGCAGTGTGATATCTTCTAGTGTATAAATGGGCACAAAAATGATCTCATTTGTGATCCTCTTAATACTGATGGTGTTGACACGCATTGTAGTTAGGCAGACATATATTTTATGGACAGTACCAATATTTACTTAACAGGCTGATGGAGCACCCTATAACAAACAGCGTACATTTGCATGTGTTCTACAGCCACAAACCATTACAATATATATGTACGTCACAGCTTTTTGCATTTCATGTTGCCAAATTGTGTTTTTTTTTAAATTTCTGATGCAGTCAAAATTTCTGTTCCAGACATCCAGTAAAGAAGACGGCACCAGTGTAAGGCAACACACTACGCACATTAAAGATAAGAACGCGGTCCTCCCACTTGGCTTTCTCCACTCGCTAGGCTGTCTTGGTGCTACTGTCAACTGCGGAAGGCTTCATTCAGCACAAAGTACCTATACCTACCCATATGTCATAGCAGTGAATCTGAGCAACGGAATTTTAGAGGCGGTTCATAACTAGTCGACTGCAAGTTATTTGTCATACCATCCCACCAGGCGAAGCATTTAGAAACCTATTAAGGGCGGCTTCTGACAACCGATGCCGCATACTACGTAAAAACCACATGGGATTGTCAACTGCGGAAAAAAAAATTCACTTACGAAGCCCGAAGCCGTCGAAGCCAGCTGGACTTTCCCATTCAATCAAACTACCACCGCAACCGTTCCACCAATTCGCGAGGGACATTGTCGGCCATTTACTGGCGTGAACTCCCGTAAAAACGGGGGGAGTGCCATCCACAGACTTTGTGACACGTTTCGCCGAGAAAAAGTCATTGAAAATTGGTAGCGCAATTAGGATGGCCAAGCTCTTCTTACACATCTCTGTTTTAGGGCGTAGTGCCCCAGAGGTCCTCATCATCGATAAAAAAGGTATTCAATGCAGAGCCGAGCTGAAGAAACAGAGCCTTAGTAACACGAAACACAAGAAAAAAAATCGTTTACCTAACACCCACAGGCGCACGTTCTGACGGGACGCTTAACGTAGATTCCCATTGATATGCTCACCATGTACGCCGACGTCAAGCAAAATACCTGGAAACAATTCCTTATGTATCCCTGGTTCCCGTACAGCGCCGCATCGCAAAAATCTATGCAGGCGACTCCGCTCGAGCTCGTTTACTGCCGACCAGCTGCTACCGTGCTAGACTCTATGATGATGACGACCATACAGATGTTTTTGTATTTATTTTGCTTGGTAAGGAAGGCTGCAGTCTCGCCGAATCGCACAAGCGTCTGTAGCACGCTCACGCCCGAAGGCATCCCCTACGACAATTTTAATAGTGGAGCCATTTAAGGCCGAGGTTGAACCATGCCGTTGCGTTCGGCATGGTTCATCCGAGTAAAGGAGTAGAAAGAGAGAGAGAAGAGTGGTGGCGCAGTGGGGGCGGAACCAAGGTGAGGGAGAGCATATGATGAGCGCGCGCCAGGCACAGGTGGTGGGAGAGTGGCGACAATGAGAGAGCGAGAGCGCGCGCCGAGCGACAGGTGGCCGGATCCAAGGTGAGCGAGACAGCGGCGGCGCGACGCTTTCCGGGGAGAGATAGGGGATGGGTGGTCTACCGAGCAGTATAACAGCGTGCATGATCGGCGCAGAACAATCATACGTTCGGCGACGAGTATGGCGAGGACGTAGAAGCAACTGTCTCCGGAAGAAGAAGCGGCGCGGCGGGAAAGGCGAAGCTGCTCGAGCATGCAAAAGGGGTGCTAGTGGCTTCAACTCCCACCACCCCATACTCTAACGCTAATAGCAAGTTAAAGCTAAGTAGAAGCCAAGTTGAAGCCACCAGCTCCGCTGTTTTATTAGTCTTCGCGACGCTAAGTCAGTGAAGCTGCGGGGTTTTTTTTTTCACTAAAGACAGGTGATTAGTGGCCCTGGTAACGTCTAAACCACGGTGTAAGAAGATAGGTGTTCCCACGGCGCGCCCGCGCCGGGGCGAGAGAGCGGCCACTTCGTGTGACCGGAAGTGAGCGCCGCCGCTAGGGGCAGCACGTGTTCAGGAGGCCTTGGAGAAGCGGCGCCACCGTGGATAATTTACGACCTCCGTCAGCATTTAAACACCCATACCCAAAGATATCCATTCTGTAACCCTAATGGTCCACCGGTTATCCATCCTACGCATTACATGGCCTGCCCAGCTCCATTTCTTCCGCTTAATGTCAACTAGAATATCGTCTACCCCCGTTTGTTCTCTGATCCACACCGCTCTCTTCCTGTCTCTTAACGTTACTCCTAACATTTTTCGTTCCATTGCTCTTTGTGCGGTCCTTAACTTGTTCTCGAGCTTCTTTGTTAACCTCCAAGTTTCTGCCCCGTATGTTAGCACCGGTAGAATGCAATGATTGTACACTTTTCTTTTCAACGACAGTGGTAAGCTACCAGTCAGGATTTGGCAATGCCTGCCGTATGCACTCCAACCCAATTTTATTCTTCTGTAAATTTCTTTCTCATGATCAGGGTCCCCTGTGAGTAATTGACCTAGATAAACATATTCCTTTACAGACTCTACAGGCTGACTGGCGATCGTGAATTCTTGTTCCCTTGTCAGGCCATTGAACATTATCTTTGTCTTCTGCATATTCATCTTCAACCCAATTCTTGCACTTTCTTGAACCATTAGGGTTACAGAATGGATACCAAGAGAAGGGAAGCGCAGCCGAGGACGGCACAAAGTCAGGTGGGATGATGAGGTTAGGAAATTCGCAGGCGCAAGTTGGAATACGCTAGCGCAAGACAGGGGTAATTGGAGATCGCAGGGAGAGGCCTTCGTCCTGCAGTGGACATAAATATAGGCTGATGATGATGATGACCCAAAGATATGCAATTTTATTGCGATAGCAATTATATGGACACTCCAAAACAGATTTCTGCCGTCGTTGTCGCCGTCGCCGTGAGGTTCCGTATGACGTCGATGGAGATGAAATCGTCGCCGCGCGCCGCCGAACGCTGTATGTGCGAGTGAAAGGGCGCGAGCGACGCGCGCTTGCACGGGGAGTGAACCCCTGGCGGAGAACAAACGCGCGTTCTGCGCCGTGCTCCCTTAAGGGTTTCAGAAGTAGGTGTCTCTTTCCTCCTTTACAATCACCATATATGTAGAGCAAACGCGCCTTCTTCCGACGCGGGAAAGGCCGTGGGGGGGGGGGCGAAGGGAGGCGACGTTTAGCTGCGGCACCAAATGCCTATTTATATCAGAGGCTTCGGCAACAGTCACCAACGCTGCACGCATTTTGTGCGAACGCGGGCAAAACGCCGACGGCATCGACAACAGTTCTGCGTGTTGCCGGTGCTGCTGCATGTCCAAGTTTATACAGCTGATAAAGCTACTATCATTACTCCGAATAGCTCTCTACAAATTTGCTATCGCAATTGATGCTTCGCCTTTCAGGTGAAACTGCGACAACGTTTTTCTTATTTAGACGCCAAATCCTGAGCAGGTAGAAGGTTTCATGCCACTTACAGTCAAAATACCGTCATTTCGAACACGAGAGAAACGCGTCCTCTGCTCGAGCAGACGGCGTGCTGCGCTTACCGCTGCTCGCCGTGTCGGAGTCAATCGGAATGTCGGCAGAAATATAAAGGGACGTTCCTCCAACCAAGTAGAGATGTTTTAAGCAAGCGAACGACACATATTTATCTAAATAAAGCACTTCTGCCGCGCGTGCCCATAAAAGCGCCAGCAAAGCGAGCGAAAAGGTGGCCTCCAGAACATGTGCTGCCCCTTGCGGCAGCGGCGTGCGTAGAGTCACACTAAGTGGCCGCGCCTCGCGCCGCCGTCGGATCAGCTTCCTTTTTACACCGTGGTCTAAACTACGTGGTCTGAACGCCACTTTGCATGTCTGTCTGAAAATATTTATTTAATGTTCAAGGAAGAAGTTTGAGCCACCTCTCACACTAACTCGTTGGGCTCCACTTTACAGGAGGCCATTGGCGACCGCCGCGGCTCGTGCTCGGTCGACCCGGTCTTTCTGGCTTCACTGACTTAGGTCGGAGCAGCCGAGCAGGGCTGCCTCCCTGTCCTCCTTAGCGGGGTTTGGTTTTGGGGCGAGGTTCGGGGTTGATTGGCATGCCCACACCATGTGGAAGATGTCCAAAGACTTCTCTGCACAGTGCGGGCATTTTCCTGCACATGCAGATTCAAAGTGTTTACAGGGACTGAGCGAGAACAATGACCACGGACCACACAGAGTCTTGAAGATAATCGGGAGTTATATCCTCTCCATCGAAGGAGATTTGCATAGACATCTTCTGCGTAGAGTGCGGGAAAGCCCTTGCGGGAAGGGCCGGCGGCTGCTCGGCTGATGGGCAGGCTAGGCCTACCGCGGTTGGGAGAAAAGTCTTGAAAAGGGGGTCGAAAAGTCCACCCACCGTGGAAAACTTAGTAACGATGGAATCCTTGTGACTTTGTGCGTTCATTGACACAAACATTCGCTCACAAATAGGCACGAAACTGAGCGGGAACATTCTCGAAAGCAGGGGCTGATGTTTGCTCGGGGGGACTACTCGGTGTCCTCGCGCGTCTCCATGTAAACTGGAGAATAAAATTTATTTGATTATATTTTATTTGACTAGAAAAATATACTCGGACACGTGCTGACTATCAACATACAACTTTATTGAAAGCACACATATAGATAAGCCATGACGCACGTGACAAGAACCGAAAATGACGTTGCAAAGGCACACTTGGCTGGAAATGGCCTTTTGAACAATACCTAAAGAATGTTGGCAAGGTAGTCTCCAGCTTATGGAGCTAGACAGACGGACTCGCTTCATACGTGTCCCCTGCCTTATCAATGAAATAAGCTTCCACTATCTCTCGGACTGAGTGATCTCCGCACCTCGATAGTACTTTGACTTTTGAAGGCTCTGGAGCGCTGCCGCAATTATTGCATTGCAAAAAAAAAAGATTCGAAGACAGCTTTCCCCTCAAGGAAGCCATATGCACCTAAGCCGTACATTGATGCACCTTTCCGTCTAGCCAATATATCGTGAACCGCATGAGGCCGGAATTTCATACACCACTCCTTGTATGCATTGAACATGCTTTTCACGATGCTCAATACCGCACACGCGTTATTCCTGATCCGCCTCCTCTGCCATATTATGCACGGCTGCACAAATCCTGCCCGACATATTCTTCGCTGAAAAAAACGACTTCAATACCGTACTCTGCTCCATCCTCCTTCAAAGGGTGCGAAAAGTCATGGTTATAAGGAATGCTAACCGCATGACAGGAATTGATGCCCCACGCTCGCGTTCTCCCGCTCTTTTCGCACTTCAATTTGTCCAGAATCCTTTCACTCAAGAAGGCCAAATACTCTACAGGGTATCCTGCCTCACCGAGTTTTCCCAAATGTCCGGTAAAACTTGTCTCCATAAAATGCGGGCAAGATTTCTTCAAGGACGCCGTCAAACAGGAGCAAGCTATAGCATTCTTAACAACTTTAGACTGACTTGAGCGAAAGTCAAGAACTGGTTTAACAGACCGGGGAGAATACATCATGCAGGTGTGCTTCTGTTGATGTTCATCCACAAAGTACAATTTTCTTTATTTATAGTTACACCAAGGGCACCCAGGTAAGTAGCGCCAGCGTCGCTATTGTGGCTGTCTCAACTACTGGCTAGTTTTCTTTCTGCACGCATGAGAAAGGTGGTCTCATCTATGTGTGATGTGTGATGTTTACGCACCGACATCGTTTCCCGCACATTCCTTATAAAATTTCAGTTCGTGTTCGCATGCTATCGCAGTTAAGTAGTGCCCCGCTTATTCGATATATACACGCTACTAAATAAATGACATCTTATGCACAAAATCGTTTGTTTGATTAGTGTATCACTTTGGTGTAGACAGTGACACTTTTCGCTTATGTAACAAAAGAGCACATAAAATAGCTCTAGCGATGGAGCTTTATGAGCCGTCTTAATATTATGCGTAACCCTATGGATCTAAGAAATAAACCTTCGTCTGTCTCGTTTTAGCCAGCAGAATTAGGTTTCCCTTCCAGTATTAGCATTTCTAGAAGACATATTCCAATAGAGCTGTAAGAACAGACGGTACTCCTGACAGGGCCGTCAGCTTTGTGCGTTCACCCTAAAGAGAAGAACTGGTGAACGCCAGTTATCCTCGTTGTTCTGTCTCTTAATCAGTTTTCGGGGTTTCCTTTCTCTTGTTTTTTTTCGGAAATTAATTATTTAGAGTAGCAAAACGATGCTGTGTAGCAAAATCTCCTTTTCGGCACCAATGAAAGCTGAAAATATTCCATAAAACTGGCGTAGTGGGTTGACAAATACTGCCTCATTGGCAAACGCTATCTCAATGTCACCGATGCACTCGATTATGTAACAACAGCTACCTTGAGACACATAAAATATGACTAACCGCGGTTTTGTATGGGTCCATTGATTTAATTGAAAGCTGACGCTGTGGATGTACTTATGAGATTCAAAAGTGCAGTGGTGAAGAAATTCCCAAATCTAGCTTAGTCATTAGTCAAGCGCGCTGTACCAGTTACAAGTCGCAGCATATTTTTAACAAAAATGCGGATAACAACGTTTTGAATGGCCTAAGCCACCCAAGTAACACAGAACGTAGCGTAAACGTTGCCTGATTGTAACAAATGTCAGGCAACGTTAAACAGCCAACCTCAACGTTGAATGTACGTTGCCAGCTGTACGTTCAAGTGATGTCATAAATAAATGTCACAGCAACGTCCTGACACCCACGTTGTGTCAACGTTGCGTGTAAACATCAATTTAACGTGTAAATGGTATCAATGTAGGAACGTTACAACAGCACGTTCCCAGAACGTTGCCGGATGTCACCAATATTGACATTAATGTGATGCCAGGCTGCTGTAGCATTTCGCATGTATACGTTCATGCAACTATAAGATATTGTAATTTTCAACTGAACATTCATCTTTATCATACAGTGAGGTATGGAGATGTATAGTGGTTATGCAGTAATTAATATCTTCTAAGGAACACCATGTTAAATTATGTTTATTATGGTTCTCCACAGATAAGATCTGCTACAAATTATATCAAATGGCAGAAGCATTCACATGGAAAAAATGCTAATTGTTGCAACGGTTCACCTATAGTAGACAAAGTTACGCATAAAAGTATTCCCTTCTTCCACACCAAATGCACAATACTTTGTGACTGCTTGCACGTCACATGCCCCTAAAAGTGGAAACATTAAGCAAGGGCCATCATGAATAGGCCCAAGCCCCATGATACGAGCTGCATAAAAATGACGAACACATGCACACTGCACAGTGGATACACACAGATCATATCTACTTGTCCATATAAAAAACAGTGCATTTTTTTCAGTTGAAGTATGGTTTACATCATAGAAACGGCACTAGAGCAAAGGACTATAAGCCACCAATAGGGCTGCAAACACACCGTACACCAGCGCACATTTGTTTCACACACGACACAGGACACATGCACGCTGCAGACGTTTTTTTTTTTTTTTTTTGGAGGAATCTTTGCGAGCCGCACGATAAACACAGAAGGTACGGACGACAGGAGCAAAACCCGCGCACATTCAACACACCGACACGAAAGGAAATGCGGACGATACGGGTGTAACCTGCGCCACACGAGCTATCAACCCTGGTGGATTTGATCCTTTCCGCCTGAAACAGTCACAACGCACACGGAAACATCGAACACTGCACATCTGTACCTCCGATATCGTGTCAACAATTCCTGAGGCTACAATTCATGTTGACGACATCAGAAAGTTATCTAAAACTAAGTGACGGCGTAGGAAAAGTAGGCAGCATCGCTAAACGTCATGGATTGGCTTCGAGACAGCCCAAACCGTTCAAATCAGGCCACAGCGACGGCTTGATAAGGATAACCGAAGCTAATCTCGAAGGCCATGCTTATGCTGGCTGCAGACGGCGGAAGCAATTCAAAGGTAAAATACGTTTTAAAATTTCTTTCTACGCTAAACTATAGTGTAAAATATAGATTGTTCTACGGGTATTTTGTCTCGCAACATATATACGTAGTTGTGTGTAACCCGGCACAAAATTTTAGTATGCGAGTGTACTGGTTAATATTTTTGTCATCACAGAGGCCACAACATTCTCACAAGTATGCAGGTGGCGCTATTGTTTTTCCTCCGTGTTCTGTGATGGCGGTCGTATGTGCGGGGTGCTACGAGCGTCGCGTTTGCTTGATCGTGTGTTTTTGTGTTTGCTGTTATGAAGTAGGTCGCAGTTAGCGTGCACAGAAGTGCCTGAAGATACCTTGTGTCACGCTGCAAACTCGCCGTATGCGTGGCGCGGCAGGCAAATGTGGCCCAACGATTTTATGCCGTGGAGTGTGGCCTCTTTGTTCTCGTTCTGGAAAGTTGGGTGGACGTCGCAAAGAAATAATGTGTGTTAGCGCGCCTCAGCTCGTCCACTACGCAGCGGCATGTATGCGGGGAGTAACATCGTCGACGCAGCACCGGCAACTTGGAGAGTGCTTCGCGACCGCGTCGTACCATTCAAAAGGTAAGTAATCGTGCTGGCTAACTACGCGCGTGTTGTGTGAGCTTCTCGTGTGTGCATAGCGTGCGCGAGCGTATGAAATAGAAGTCCCGCGACAACAGTGATACCTGTGCTGATGCTTGCTGAACGCTGGTTGTCAGCACTTAGTTACGCAAGTTTATTGCTTCGATGCGAAATTGAAAATCTTGATAAACGTTTTCTTCCGATGAGAAATATAACGTTCGAAAATAATCGTGTTCATCATGTGCGTGCGGCGCGTGAGCTCCCGCTTTTCTGCTGAAGTTGCATAATAACGACTCATTTGCCTCTTCACCGATTCTTATTGCAATGACGTTTCCTTGCTTACATGGCAAGGAAACTTGTTTCATATCTACTTGTCCAAGGAAACTTGTTTCCTTGCCATGTTTTCTTGCCTCGATGTTGTAAATAATATCTGCTTACGAAGTTTTCGGTTTACGGCAGTTTTAGAGAAAAAAAATTTAAGCAATCACAGCTTGCTACTAGTCCAACTTTTTAAGACAAGATGTTTTGACATACCTTATACGTAACTAAACATGACAGGGGAAAGTTAAACTGAGTCATGAAAAAAAATGAATTGTTTTGTAAACAAACATTTCTTTGCTATGTGCTGCTGCGTGTCAATAATTTTACTGTGATCAAAGGGTCCCCATTATCAAGACATTCATCAGTGACTTCTACTTTGTGCTCTGTTGCCACCCTGCAATAATGCAAACATTGTTTTTGTGACTATATTTAGATGCTCCATGCATGTCTAGACAGTTTGACAGCTTTATAAAGCTGTGTGCCACTGCTATAAGTTAACACAGAACTTATTTTATAGTGGCGAGGCTGTGACCCATAACAGTGCCTA
The DNA here is from genome assembly GCF_013339745.2 of Dermacentor silvarum. Lineage (NCBI taxonomy): Eukaryota > Metazoa > Arthropoda > Arachnida > Ixodida > Ixodidae > Dermacentor > Dermacentor silvarum. The sequence continues at coordinate 16,090 of NW_023606840.1, read as the reverse complement.
CATAACGGAGGAGCCACCAGACCCCTTGGCTATGCCTGCCGTAGTGCAACGTGTAATCTGGATGGTCGGGTCAGGTATGTATGTAGTGTACGTGTTCCAAAAAGTAGCATCTTGGTATCATTCGTGGATAAGTTAATCGACATTAGTCAACACAGCTTACTAAATAGGCCAAATATTTATGCAACTTGCTGTTTATTTGTGTTCATAGCTGTTATGCACACCTTATTGTGCTCTATATAAAAGTAGACCTAACATGTCCTGATGTTAAGTATTTTTTCTTGCATCAATCGCTTGGCTGCAAGTTACATTTTAATTTTGCTTAGTACACACTATTTATCACTTTTCATTTTGGTTTTCTTGTTTTGAAACTGTTTCCTATGCTGTAGGATTTTATTTCCAAATTTTTAGTGTTTACACTACACTCTTGTGCAGCTTCTGCACATATAAGAATTCAAAGTGTAATGGGCCAGATATGTCATAGGTGTAAGCACACAGTGTGCTTACCATTGTTTAACATTCATATTCACGATTATTTCTGTCTTGTTCCAAGAATAACTGCCACTGGAAAATACACATTTGATGAGCTCAAACTTCTTGAAATGATACATTAAGGCCAGTATTCACTGTGCTGCAGTTACTACAGTTCTGAAGTGTTTTCTATTAAGCCTGCTTTTTTCTCTCCCATTTTTTAATATTCTTGGCAAGCTATCCCCATTCATGCAAGTAGGCATTGTAGCAGTTGCGAGTCTATGTCCAGTTACATTATTTTTCTCTTTTTTTCAAGTTAATACAGCATAGAACACATAGCTAACTGGTATGTAGTTCATTGTATTGATGCTCTATTATTCAAAAAGCACACTATTTCGCTCATGTCTGCTTGCTCTTGCCATGTTTGCTGGTTATTGCAATGTTGCTCGTCAAATGAATTTGATTTCAACTACACCATACAGAACAGTCTTATTGGCTTTAGTGTAATTTTAATAGTGACACTCAACCAACAAGCCCTAATTCTACAGCTGTCAAGAAGTATTTCTAATACTTTGGGGTCCCTTTCCATATTTTCTGTTTCATCCTGTGTATTTGGTCAGCACAGTGGGCATTCGGTCTATTCATTCTGCTTGGCGCTGCTCAGGTCAGAATATGTTCAACCTGCAAGTCCAAATTATAATGATATGTGTACGACTTCATTTACTGGCTGGATGAATTGAAAAAGCATTATATCTAATTCTAAGAGCATTTTTGTCAAAAATACCAGTGTCTAGAATAAGCATCATATGCACTGCAACTCTTATAGTTTTAAGTTAGGTAGGCAAATATCTATAGGTATCTATACTTGTGCATATACTTTCTACATATTGGCTAGTGTTTTAGCTACACGAAACAGCCTATGTTGTCACTACTCTCAAGTCAAATTTATGGTTGATGCGCCGCTTGTTTTTGTTGTGCACTTACACTTCTGTGGTGTCATAAGCACTGTAGATGCCTGACAGCTGAAGTATTGCAGCAGTAGACAGTTTTAGTTTAGCTTACACTATGTCATTGCGTACGATATAAAATAGTGGGTCATCACTGCGCATGTGCAGAACGCTATCCGACCTATAGCGTATGCATGCTATTTCTCAGATTTAGCATTACCGTCTGTGCGTGGTTTGCGTAGTTTACGTTAAACATGGCGGTGGTCCCCGCTGCCCACTTCGAATTGAATTTGGCGTGGCTTTTGCAGAATTCGCTTCGTTCGTAGCAAATGACTGTGTAAGCAGCTTTCGCTTACCGTCAGGCCGCTTTGACAACAGTGTAATATGGTTAACCTTGTGGAGTTTTCGAGATCGCTTCTCATTTCGAACGACACGAAGCTTAACGAGGGTAACCGACATATATCAGCGCCACCTGTCAGTGAAGTCGAGAGATAGGTGCGACGATGGCATATGGCCTCTGAGATCGGAAGATCTCGCAGGCCAACTAAAACTAATAAATGTGTGCTGTTGAGCGTATGCTGTACTATAGCGTATAGGCATACGCTATTTGTTGCATATGCTATACTAAAACTGTCTAGTGTTGAAGCTAACTGGCACTTACTATTGCTACAGTATGCCAACAGATACCTATCACCGTATTTGTGCATTTTCTAAGAACCAGCCGTGTTTGCTAGGTGAAATTTGTAGTGTACGTATGAGTTTGCCGGTCAGTTCATGTAACTTTTCAGGATAGAATTTACATGGGGAGGAAAAGGGTACCATACAACATGACTGCTGCTCACTGACCATTTATTTTGATGGAAGGATTAAAAATAGCAACACTGGATGTGTGCTTATGTTGTGCACAATTTCGTTCAGAGGGAAGGCGTAAGTTGTAATATAAAGGCATAAAATCACAAATGATATTTGTGTAAAAAGGAAAGTAAATATGCGCAGACTAACTTCAATCACTTGTCGTCTAGAAAGGACGCCTTTTATTTCATGAATTGATCATGGGGTCTGGCTCGCATGTCTTGTTTATGTGGTATGCCTCACTGATCTCTCGTGTCAATTTTTCACCGTAGGTGAAAACAGATGATCTTAATTCAGCCTGAAGTCCTATCGCGGCAATGCACGGCCAAACTGGATGAGCAAGCTGGTCTCTTGAGTGAAATATGGGAATTTATTTGGCACATTTAGTTACCGGCCAGTCTGCTCTGTGTACATTTGACCAGTTGTGAAAAAAATACAGTGAGCTGCCTCTCATACACACTAGACAAATTTGGTGGTATCTTTAACCAAGCAAACCTCCCTTGCCTGCTCGTCTTTCTGAATTCACTTGTGAACTGTTGTGCATATCCTGCCTACTTTATTTTTCGCTGGAAATGTGCGTGCATAGCAGTCCACATGAGAATTGAGGCTTGCTGAGGTAAAGATGCAACCCAATTTGTCTTGTGTTCGTCAGGGGTAGCATAGTCTGTTCCTTTGATCATGTATATATATTCAGTCAAATGTACATGGGGCAGACTGGCTGGTGCCTCAACATGTATGTGCCCAGGAGAGCACCATAATTCACTCAAGGGAGAAATATGTTCGTGCCACTTGACAATGCACTGACACGACTGGTGCTGCACGCCAAATTTCGATTGTTCATCTATGGCAACCAATTGACCATCAAAATCAGTGACGAATACCACATTAAGGAAATGGGACATGTGTCAGTTGTAGAGATACAAGCTCTACTTTGGCTACCACTAATTGCTGAGAGGGTGATTAGAGACAGTTACTAGGAGAGCTCTTCATCTGGTTGGCTGGCACAAACTGTACCTGTTTCTGCACTGCAAAAATCTGAAAGACTCTACTTGGGCTCACTGAAACTGCTCTTTAAAATAAATTTGAAACAGGGTAAGCTATATAATTTTGTGTGCAGCCCCCACACTAATGCCACTGGACGTACCTGCCATTTCCGGTTACATTTATCGCACGGTTAGACATATTTCTTTTTGCTACCAGCACTTATTGACATAAAACCGATGGCCTATTGCACAAGCAATAAAAGCACATCAAAACGCTTGGAGTAATGTGAAATTTAGGTAGGTTCATGTAAACAAAGCAAATTAATTGCTTTAATAAGAAAGTTGTGCAGACTGGTGAGGAAGAAGATGCGGTCACTGACCAAGTCAAAGTAATACACAGAGACGTTTCGGGACCCGTACGGGTTCCTTGTTCACACTAAGCAGGCAAGAGCTGTAAGTCGCTTTTTATACTAAAATGTGACGTAATGAGCGGGTGTAGCTGGCAGGGAGATTGCCATCTGTCCTGTTGCGGATGGCAATCTCCATCCAAGCGACGCATACTGGACACTACCTAAATTTTAATTCCTGCCACCCAGCTTGTCACAAGCAATCCGTTGTTTCTTCTCTGGTGACGCGGGCAACACGCATCTGTTCAAGTGACGACGAAATCAGGAAAGAACTTCAGTCAATCCATCGCGAATTAATGACGAACGGGTACCCAAAGAAATTTATTAAGACTAATGAAGATCGTGTCCTCCATCCCAGGGCAAGTCGTTCCGAAGACGCGCCGGCGTTCCATATGTTCCTGGGGTCAGCGAAGCTCTAAGCCGTATCTTTTCAAGGTATGACTTTCGCGTTGCGCACATGCCCTCCAACAAACTGAGAAATCGGCTTGTTAACGTGAAAGATCGATTAGACAGCAAGAGCTACCCTGGTGTTGTCTACAAGATACCATGCGCAGACTGCAGCTGCAGTTACATCGGCGAAACTGGCAACTTCACCAGAAGATTAAAGGAACATCGGAGGGACGTCTGCAACAACAAGAAAGCGTCGAATGCACTGGCAGAGCACGCCGATAATCACGGTCACTGCATCAATTGGGATAACGCCACTATAATAGCCAAGGAGAAGAATCCGGCCACAAGACTACTATTAGAATCAGTGTTTATTCAGACCACGGAAGACACTATCAACAGGACAGATGGCAATCTCCCTGCCAGCTACACCCGCTCATTACGTCACATTTTAGTATAAAAAGCGACTTACGGCTCTTGCCTGCTTAGTGTGAACAAGGAACCCGTACGGGTCCCGAAACGTCTCTGTGTATTACTTTGACTTGGTCAGTGACCGCATCTTCTTCCTCATCATGTTACCTGACCAGACGAACTTTCGTCGAATTCTTGACTACTTGTGCAGACTGGGTAGGAATAGAACCTGGAGTGTGAAAGGAGCACGCTTCCCTTACGCCACGGCAGCACTTTGGTTCTGGCTGACTTAAGGTGTGCCTAGTGCGTGTCACACTGTGCACGTCACATTGCAGCCATTTGGTTGACTAAAGGTGCTTTCACGTTCCCACACGCAAGCAGTCTTAATGTGTCTCTGCCATCTTTTATTGCAGGTACACCTAGGAAATGTATACATTGGCAACGATAACTGGGGCCTGCTCCAGTGCCATCGCCGGGATTCCCTGTGCTGCAAAGAACTGGCATAACTGATGTGGGGAGCCGTGGCGCTCGTGTAGGAGCGTCACAGGGGCTCCTTGTCAGTGCTTGAAGGACAGCAATGCTGTTGAGAAGCCGACATTGAGCCCCGATAAATTGGAAGCTGTGGGTAGTAAGTATCATTCACATTTTTTCAAGTTTTTGTAATGTTTGTAACAATGCATGTATTGCACCGAAATGATTAACTTTTTAGATGCATTTGATGCATATCTTTCAAAATGTGGTACCCCTGAGGAGAAAAAATCATCTTCTCATGCTTGGTTTTGGCCGAGCGGTTGAATCGAGTGACAAAGTTTTTCGCGTTTAGGTAGCCTAAGAAGAAACAAAAGCAGAATTAACAAACCAGCTTATTTGTGGTTACTCATGAGTTGCATTTCTTTGTTTAAAAGTGCCTGTGAAGTGGCGCTAACCTACTTATCAGGTCCAGAATTTTCGATTAACACCGCTTCCAAAAGCTCGTGTTCTAATTTGTTTTTTTCACGGCCAGAACTTCCGTATTCGTCATCCGCGGATAGCAACGGCAACTTTTGCAGTGTAGAGCAATATACAACCCTTCTCCCGATATGCAACACCTGTAGCGTAGTTGGAGCTGGTCGTTCAGGCACTGAATTGCAGTGCAGATGTAGGCAACAACAGAAGAGTCAAGACGAGAGACATGTGGCAACTCTTTAACAAAAAGCTTTATTTTTGCTGGCCCATGTTTATAGCTGTCAGTCACTGCATTGCACATGCGCAATTCGCACCCGTAGGAAGAAAGTAAACTCTGTCTGACAAGTGTACAGAAGGTGTGCTGATACACACAGAGCCAAGTCGCGAAATCTTTTCAGCCTCAATTATTTTACGTGTTAGTTGATCACCGCTTCTGCTGGAAACGGTACACTGAGCAAACGACAGTTCACAGTCACACGAACTGCAATGACATTCAAGCCTACTGTCACGCACATTTTTCTTGACATTGTATGAGTGTTCTCTCAGCCGGTGATTGATGCAGTGTCCCATTTGGCCTATATACTGTTTACCACACATACAATAAACCACATTGCTAACACAGGTGACAAACGGAATTTGGTGTTTTGTTGCATATGTGTGGCGTGCTGTGACATTGCCTTTGATTACACAACTTTAGAATGATATGCAATTTTCTTGATATTGTGAGAGCTCATGAATGTAGGGTATGACGGCCAGTTTTATGTCTGTCAGATGCAGTGACCACATGACCTCTACTCTGAAAATCGCATGCACCGAGTGGTTGCCATGTGATCACTCCAGTATCTGACAGACTTAAAGTGACTGTCATACCATACATTCATAAGCTGTCTCACAATATCGTGAAAACTGCAGATCGTTCCAAAGTTAAAGTTGTCTTTTTTGCACCTCAGAAGCTTATAAAGTTGTGTAATCAAAGGAAATGTTTCAGCGCAGCACACAAGTGTAACAAAAAGCACAAAAATCTGTTCGTCACCTATGTTAGCAACATGGATTACTGTACCCCTCTTTCTTGTGGTTAACAGTGCATAGGCCAAACAGGACGCTGTATCAATGACCAGCTGAGAGAACACTCTATAATGTCAAGAAAAACGTGCATGACAGTTGGCTTGCATGTTGTTGCAGTTCATGTGCCTGTGAACCATTGTTTGCTCGGTGTACTGTTGTCAGCAGTAGCGGTGATCAACTAACACATGAAATTATTGAAGCTGAAAAGATTGCGCGACTTGGCTCTGTGTGTGTCAGCATCTGTACACTTATCAGACAGAGTTGACCTACCTAAGGGTGTGAATTGCGCATGTGCAATGTGATGAGTGACGGCTATAAACATGACTCGCTGAAAATAAAGCTTTTTGTTGGAAGTCAGCACACGTCTATTGTCTCGTCTTTTCTGTCGTCAATATCTGTGCTGCAATTCACCAATATGTTGTACCAACAAGTCAAATTTATCACTCACTCATTGGAACTTTCATCACGAATGAAATGTGGTTTTGGTACCGTGGTAGAGCATTCACACCATTTGTTAATTTTTGTTTTCTTCAAAGACTGAACTGGATGTAACAAGCAGCCGTGGCATTGCAAGGAAGCTTTATGGTAAAGGAATATATTGATACTAACGTCTTAACTGCTTAGCGCAATAAAGGAAGTTGTGGGTATTGTTTATTGTGCTTTCCTTGCTCTTGTGTCCAAACTTATAGCTATAATGGTTAGGTTTTACTGAAATTTGCTTTTTGATGTTTTGCATTATTCTCCTGTGTAAAGTCACTATTGTTTGTTTCACAGTTATGCGAGGCTTAAGTTGTTTGTAAGCATTTTTATAGCCTGTTTTCACAGTAAACATGGCTTACTTCAGTGTTTCAGATGGCACTTTATAGTTTGATGTAATTGATGTCTCTGCAGGTTACCGCATTATTGACTTGGAAAACCAGTGAGGTCTGGATGCAAGTGAAGCTACCAAGGGAGGCATGTGTGCATCACTTGTGCTGCTGGCCATCCTCTGCAAAAGTGATGGCTGGCAGTCAGTGCTTGGATGACTTTCTGTTACTCTACACCTTGGGCTGTGTTGACTACTTCACACTTGCTGCCATGTCTGCAAGCTTAGGCAAAAAGACCGGCTGGATGCTTGGCAGGAGATAGTATCCAACTGCAGTGTTACTGTGTTGTGTTGTACATTACAAAGTGAAGGAGGACAGTATTTGTGCTGTTATTAAGAAGTATAAATTGTGTTTTGCCATTGAAATAAGGGAACTCGACACAAAGCAAAAGATTTCGAAGTCTGACCTACATGGGAAAGCAAAATATATTGTGTTGTAGTTGTAGCTGTTAGTAGAGTCTTAATATGCGATAGAAGACCTTGATGTTTAATAGAAAATATATTTAAGTGTGTTATCAGTTTTAAGTTACTGTTATGTGTCATTTGTTTGCCAGGATGATGTAAGCAGACAGTAAATAAATGCATGGTTTGACATTATAACCAGGTTTGTCTATGGCATTCACTATTATTTAAGGTGGACCAATGCATATTCATGGGTGCATATTCAACCACCACATATTCCTCCTGCACAAACAATTCCTACATACTAGCGTTTGGTCTTAGCAGCTGATGTTGGCTATTATGCAATTTCTTGAAAGCACATGCAGCTACCGGCACATGATTTTTAGAGCAGTAAGTCGGAAGCAAAGACTGATTTTTTTCTGTGGTCTAAGCTTAAATGATATGTTTAAGGAAATGAACATTTGTGGAATATATTTACTTTCCTGCTGCGAGAACCTTTATACGAGAACCTCTGCACATTGGACGTACATGCTGCTTCTCTTGCTGTTATAGCAAAATGAAAAAATGTTCCTATGAACCACTTCACAGCTTTGCATTGTGCACTTTTACTTGCAGTTAGCATTTATATGCTGTGCTATGGACAACAGCAAGACAAGTCAGGCAAACCACCATGTGAAACACTTTAAAGATTCTGGCTTAGGGCGCGTTGGTACTATATATAGTGCAAGACAGATGACCTGCCCGTACAGCAGCGCTGTCAGCATTACACGGCTGACAGCACCGCAAACCCTTAAATTTATATTTGTTTGACAGATAATGCATTCTAGTTTTCATGTCGTATATGCATGAAAATGTAAACAAGAACTGGTGAAAACAGCATTATTTTACGTGTATAGTGTTCCTTACCACAAGGTAAGGTACACAGATATCTTGGTAAGCTACACAAGATATATACGTAATAAACGCTGTTTTTCACTAATTCTTGTTTCACATTTTCATGCATATGCAACATGAAAACTACTAGAGTAAATTATCTGTCAAGCAAATATAAATTTAAGGGTTTGCGGTGCTGTCAGCCGTGTCATGCTGACAGCACTGCTGTTATGCATGTCTACAAATATTCTGCAATGTCAGTTGAGTGTTGCTTGAACGTCACACACGTATGTTGCCTGAAAGCTCAAGTGACAAAGGCAACATCCACATTACGTTGCCAGGAAGTTCTGTTAACGTTATGTTAACGTCGTGAATGTGCTGCTCAACGCTGCCACAACGTTACGACCCAACGTTGTGTGGCGATCAAAAAAGAGGACATTAGCAGCATGTAGGCAACGTTATACGCCGACATTTGTGCACATTCAGAGAACGTTATGGCAACATTTTGCGTTACTTGGGCAGCTTCATAACGATTCACAGTCCCAGAGACCTACGCTCTAATAGGTAAGACAAAAAAATCTTGGAGTTTTTTCATAAGGGCGAAACAATGAATGCGTTAGCAACAAGATACGATAGTACACGAAGTGTAAGACTTGTAACTGTAGTGGCAATTTGAATTAAAGTAAACGTAATCTGTCAAAGTAAAAACGAGATGTGTGCTAGGGCTGCTCTGCTTCAATCCTGACATCGTATAATTACATTTATGTTTATTAATTAAAACCAACGTTTTCTTAGCGACTTTTCCGCTACTTCTCCACATCGGGTATGTTTCAAACAACTTTCCAGGGCCGATCCCTGACGCAGTGTGCAGCCGCGGAAATAAAGTTACATAATTTTCTGGTTTGGAGCTGTCTTATAGTTTCGGTGTTTTAATAGTGATGTTTCAAAAGAATTAGGATAAAAGGGAATAGATGTCGGTGCTTTGTTTCATGACATTTGTTTGAGGGCTGCCATTCTCAAACTTTCGAGGAATAATCTCTGAAGAATGTAACACCTGGTGGGAGCAACTTTAGTGATAGAATGGTATGGCAATATAATCCGCATACTCGGCATCTCATATAGCATGGCATGGCATATATCATACATATACTTAGCTATATACGGTACATCACGCAGACGGTCACGACAACGGCAAAAATTCGCTTGCAATGTTCAAATAATTGCTCTCGCAATAAAAAGAGGGGATGGTCTAATAATGTTAACATTGATTACGAATCGAGATGTGTTTCCAATTTTATGTGTATTCGATCTTTAACACTTATTGCATGTCTCGGGCGGGACTACAGTAAAACGTGCGTTCCGAATGCGGATGCAGGAGCACCGAGGGTTTGGCATACATGCATCTACTTATTTGTGAACGTACGGGGCAGATAGCGCCTGTAGATAATTTACCTGCAGTCAATACCATTGCCTCGTGTTTAAACACCCTTGTAAAATAACAATTTCAGTTAAGCAATACGGTTGCTTTAAGCGATATCACAATCTTAGGATTTTATTTGAAATATATATGACCAGTATAACCTTCATACTTAATTCTGACAATCACAGCACTGTTCAAGAGGGTGTATTTATTGTCGTGCTGTTTCCTTGTTTCATTACCGTCACTGACAGTGCGCCAGATGACTTACTATTCCTGCGCAATACCATTTCAAAATGTCATTATTGAAACACCCGTGGGTAGGAGCGATCCCTGGTGTATATTTGGACACAAATATATACGTCATTGGATCGGTTCCTCTTAACACATGCATCTGACGTCAGCAGATTATTTTCAACTGCATGAACCACCGAAAACCTGAACACCCAGTTAGTATATTGATTTACCTTTCTTGCAGTAGCACGAAGTAACAAGTGCAGTGCAATGTGTCCTCGAAGACAAAGCCTATCGTCAGCATTGTTTGTTTCAACGCTCATTGGGACATGCTTAACAAGGGATATGCTGACCCGTATAACATCCTAAATTAAGGCGACATTATATCCCTCACTGACATTTTGAAAATCTGAGGACGCTTGAGAACTCAACCATTGGTACAATATATATGTGTCATCACAGGTATACGGAATATAGACAACACCTCAGCTGAAATCATGTTTATCGATACTCGCACCTTTTCTTCGTTTCTGGTGGAGCCACACAGATGCCGTGGGTCTTTGACAACGCGCAACATATAGACCAATGCGACGGTATATATAAGGATGTCGTTGCTGCCAGCCACAACACCAAACACAGCACAGGAACAAATTCAGACCGTTCTATGCTGTGTTTGCAAAGGGACAACGCGTTAATGATAACATGGATTTTTTCTGCTTCATTCCAAGGTGGAAAAGTACTCATTGTTTTCGCGTATTCCTACACCACACGTGGCCTACACGTATAAGTGCAATCTGTTCGGGCGTAGTTCATGCTAAGCAAGTCACATAACATGGGCACAAACCAATTATCTTCTAGCTTTACAGATCACAAGGTCATGCCTACATGAATCCGAGAGGATAACACAAGTTTACATAATACAATTTGAATAGTTACGGAATCAATTTCGCTTATAGCATGTAGCACTGCAACCAAAATACGTTTTTTAATGAAAGATGCATAGTTGAAACATATGCCAAGGAATTTGAAAGCCAGAAAAGTTGTTCATCTTACCAAAACGACTGGTGATGTGACTGGATTCATGGCGGCAGCTTCTTAGGGCAGTAATTGAGCCACAGTTGTGTAGTCAGCGTGCTTCCTTTTACTTTATACAGTACTAAATAGCGAGAAAATATTTCCGAAAATGACAGATATGTAGTAAGTGTTACACATTGTCTCAATAAGAGTGTCGTAAGCACGGAAGTGGCCTTACAATCAAGAAAATATATTTCAGACCTGAACAAAATTTCGCAGTTTCTCCAGAAATGAAACTGTATGTGGCTTCTTGGTTTGTCTGCTGTAATAGATGCCCATGCACTTCTCTGGAAAACATTAAACGTTAAACAGGGTGAATAACGTATATGCAGGTCATCTTTAACATATAACGAAGATATCGAATCGCTGCTTGCATTGTTCCTCACAAACACAATGAAACATATCTTGGTGTCAGTATCACGCGAAAGTATTTTAGACGTGTTCTTACCGCATCTGCTCAGCGGGATGTGTAACGGTTATTCGTCTCAGCCGCACTGTGCCATCCTAGACTACACCTACGATCAGCGAACGATGAAGCTGCTCGTGCAAAAGCCCTGCGATCGACGTTCAAGGCAGTCACAAGAAGTTTGTTTTAGTGTGGTGTGCATTCCCTGCACAAGTTCCCTGCGGAGCCTGAGAAAGGACATGATAGGGTAATGGATTTAAATAGAAAAGACTTCGTGTCCAGCAAGCCTGCTCACATGGATATTCATTCTGTGGTCGAAGGCTAAACGATCGTGTGCGTCTTGCCTTCCCGCGCTAAGGGCCTGCGATAACAGAATAACAGTGCCGTGTGTCACCTATGCGGTGCCTTTATTTTTGGTCTGCTTGGTTAGCTTTCCTGATGGAAGGCTTGCGAAGGTTAACCCATACCCAAAACTGCGTTTTGGATACGAAAGAAAGGCAAGGAGACAGCGTTCAGGTGAGCGTGTTGAATTCGTAGCTTGCGCAACGATTGTCTCGTTACGGCAAATAAACAAGACTGCAAGAAATATGACAGTGCTTGTGCCCGGTGTTTTTGTGCGCATTAATGAGCCGCATTAGAGAACTTGTGGCCGCTTAAAGAGACAGCAGCATATAAGCAGCGTGGAAAGAAACCGGTCTGTGCAAGTGTCAGTGCCCCACTTGATTTTTTTCTTTCCTTCGCCCCCTGTGTGGGTGGTTAAACTGTTCTAACTCTGCGATGCCCACATTCAGCTAGACCAGAAGCACGTTCAGTCATTCCTAACAGATCTGGTGCCACCGTCATCAATGTCGTACAGGCAAGTTATTGTGTGTTCGCTATTGACTGCGAGGGAGAAAAGAATTAACAGCGTGTAACTGGCTGCTAGCGCGACTAAAATGTAATGCTTGTATCAGGCGCACACTGCACTGGGTCACTGTTTGGTTATATTGCTCAGTATGTTCGTTGTCAGTGTGAAGTAAATGCTGCTCATAGTTGCTTCGTGTCAGTGCCATCACGTAAACACGCACGAGCTGCAACTGCGTGCAAAACATAAAAATAACTTTATTGTACCCATATCAATCTTCTAAGCTAAGAGCACACGACGATAGAGATTGCAAAGCAGGGTAAAATGGAGCACAATTGTTGTATTGCGGAAGCGCGCCGCACAAATATGAAACTTGCCTTTAAATAAACACTAAGTACTAGCATCATGGTGGCAGCATATCAGTACTAGATGTTGAGTCTCTTTCCTAGAGTGCCTGAAGCCCCCAAACAAGGTGCCTGATTAGCAGATCTCTCAGAACAAAGCTTGCCAACTGCACGACATGCATTGTAACTGCAGAAGACGCTTCAGCTACGTTGCAGCAGATGGCGCCACAGGGTGTTCTCACTAAATAATCTGCCTGGTATATCTTGTCATCTGAAATGTGATCCCGTTAAAGCATATAGACTTGTCGGCATTCAGAGGTGACACGACGGCTGCAGCGCGTTGGCAATCAGCCATCGCAGGTGACTGGCAACCGCAAACACGCGGTGGCCCGTGCTGTTTCCGCATTCCCCTCACCATCGTCATCATCATCATAACAAAAACATGGCGGCCACCTGCAGACGTTGGAAATTCTGCTCTGTGGCGAACAGGAAATAAGTCCAAGAAGTTATATTTGTGCGATGTCGTGTCCTTGCCTTCGCTTCGAAAGGGGGAACGCAGTGCAACAGGAGTGCACAAGACTCAGAAACAATGAACAATAGAATTGAAAAAGCAAAAACCAGGAGTGAACTCGCATCGTCTTTAGCGGAAGAATTGCAACAATGGAAAAACATACTTCATAGGAGCACAAAGCCTGTGCCATTTTTTCATTTTTTTGCGCACGATGGTGCGCAGATTTTTTCGGAACACAAGAGAAAACAAACCATCAGACCCATGCGTGCGTGGCCCCCGATATGTATCTTTGCTGCCACCCTCCATAACTGCAATGATTTCCCTAGTGTTCTCAAGTGTGATTGCCATTTTTCTGATAGGTAAGTACCTCAATAGCCAAACTATTTCTAAAAATTTATGTAGAATCTTATCAGGGAGTTATCTGAATGACGCCTAAGTATTTTATAGTAACGACGTGGTGTTGAGCGCTCACACTCAACACTGTTGGTAATCCTAGCACTTCTCAGCGGCTGCGGTCATCTTGGCGCCATTACGGTAAATGCTGACAGCTCTGCGGCCACATGTACTGCTGCGGAAGGGGGTGCAATATGAGCTGATCAGGCAAGCAGACGACAGCAGGTGGTGGCGCCAGTTGCGCTTATGACGTTCCGATTCGAAGCCACGGCTGCTCCACAATTCTGTCTTATTAAAGGTGTGCCTAGTGCTGTGCCTGATTGCACACGTCACATGGTAGAGACGCGCTCATGCCACCTGCTCACACGTTCGGTGTCGTCTTCCACAGCTGGCGAGAACATTGCTGCTGGTCCTATCTTAAAAGCGATCGTCTGACGCGAAGAATGGGCGGACGAACGCACGGATAATTTTCTCGAGAGGTCACTGTACTTGGCCATCTTGCCGATGCTACAGGTATACGGCCTGACCCTGCCAAAGTGAGCGCCGTTGCCAACTTTCCGACACCTCGCTCTACTCAGGACGTGCGTTCTTTTTTGTGCTGTGTTCTTATTTTCGGCGGTTTCTGAGAGAGAGAGAGACGAAAGAAAGATGAAAGGCAGGGAGGTTAACCAGATGGGAAGATCCGGTTTGCTACCCTGCGCTGGGGAGAGAGGGAAGGGGAGGTAAAGTGGCAGAAAAATAGGGATAGAGAAAGAAAGTAGCATAGATACACAACCACATTCGGTCACAGGTGGCACAGCACAGTAGCACTTGCAGCGCTATAAACATCTGTTCAGGCTACAGCCGCTTGTCCAAGTCTGTTGCCCTTAAAAACTGCAACAGTGCCCTCGTCGCCCTCCGCTGCGATGGCTTGTGATGTCGGCATTCTAAAATAAGTTCCTGAAAGATTTTGCAGCACTAGTACGGCCCCTCACCTGCCTTCTTAAAAAGACACGACTTTTTCTTGGGGTCCTGTACAAGCGTCCACCTTCTCACCTCAGCTGATTAGAATATTTACATCACCACCAGTGTTTTCTTACTTCGACGAATCTGCGAGCACAGATATCTGTATCGACGCCAGTGGCCACGGAATTTATTTACTTTATTTTTATTTAGGCATACTGTTGGAACGGTGGCCGTTACAGGGGCGGGGTACACCACAGAAAATAGAAAATAATAACATAATGTACATTAAACACAATGCACGCAAACTATACATCAAATACTGTCTTTTTGAGCATACATTCATAAAACGCAAGAGAACTAGCAACAGTACAAATACAACAGCAATATGCAAAGACAATGAACACATATTTTTATATCCAACATAATGTACAAAATTTTCTTTAGGGCATGATTTGCTTCAGCTTGTTTTCAAATTGTGTTACGGTATCCCTTCGAATAATGGTTGTTGGTAGTCTGTTCCAATGATTTATTGTTCTGGGGAAAAAAGAATTCGCGTATGCATTAATGTGCAGTGGAAATATCCGGAAATTATGTTCATGTGTACCTCTTGCGGTTCTGCCTTGTTGTGGTACTAAGTAGTGAGTAGTAGTTGTGTTAAAATGCCGTTTCCAAACCAAAAAAAGAAACTTAAGTCTGGCTACATGGCGTCGTTCCGCTAAGGGGGGTAATTTAAGTAATTGCAACATTTCTATAACATAATCAGTTTGCGAGTAACGAGACAAAATAAATCGAGCAGCTCTTCGTTGGACGCTTTGAATCATGTTGACCAATCCTGTTTCATTAGGATCCCATACAATACTGGCATGTTCCAGTGTCGGTCTTACCAGATATAGGTAGGCAGTTAACTTAGCGTCTTTCGAAGCAAGCTTGAGCTTCCTGTGCAAAAATCAGTTTCATTTCTGCAGTCGAACAAATTTCTTTAACATGTTCCTTCGAAATCAGGTTTTTGGAAATAATTATGCCTAAATATTTCAGGCTATCAACTGAGGCAAGTGTGAAAGAACCCAGGGTGTAGGTAAAGTCAACAACATGTTTTGTCTTGTTTGTGACACGAAATACAACAGTTTTATCTCTGTTAATTTTCATTTTTGAAATTTCGCACCACTCTTGAACCATTTGGAGAGCATCGTTAAGAATTTTCGAATCGTCCTGGTTTTTTAGTTCTTTATAAAGAAGGCAATCATCTGCGAAAAGTCGCACCCTTATGTCTTTGTAAATACATTGCGCAATATCATTACCAGAAACAAGACTGGACCC
>NW_023606839.1:0-60001 GCF_013339745.2 Dermacentor silvarum | reverse complement strand
TTCCGTATCTGGAGTGGTCTGTTCTCGAGAACCCCTTTGGAAGCGAACACTTTCCAATTATGATAAGCTTAACAAAACAAGATGAATGCTCCCCACACGTTCCCCGTTGGAAGGTTGACTCAGCTAATTGGGAACTTCTCCGAGAACTAACATATTTAAGCAAAGATGATATTGCCTCTTTTAATATAGACAACGCTGTGGCATATTTAACAGGTTTTATTATTGACGCTGCAAAGAAATGTATTAAACAAACTAACGGATTGACTAATAAGCGTCGTATCCCATGGTGGAATGAAGAATGCCGGAAAGCACGCCAAAATCAGAACAAAGCTTGGGGATTGCTTCGCAATTCTCCAACAGCCGAAAATCTTATTAATTTCAAACAGGTCAAATCACAAGGCAGGAGAACACGTCGACGTGCGAAAAGTGAGTTGGGAGCCAGGGGCGGATCCAGGTTTTTTCTGAGGGGGGGGTCAGCTTCTGTCAATGATGATGATGATGATGATGATGATGATGATGATGATAGTAGCCTTTCTTATTTAGCGAAATTTACCGTTTTTGCTCACGATAAACCCGCGTTTTATACGGCTAGAGCAACACCTGTAGCCCTCCGTGGTGGCTCAGTCAGCTCAGGCGTTGAGCAAGCGATCGCGGGATCAAATCCCGGCCGCGGCGGGATGCAAAAATGCCCGTGCAATGCAAAAACGCCCGTGTTCTTGCGTTGTAGTGCAGGTTAAAGAACCCCAGGTGGTCAAAATTAATCCGGAGCCTTCCAATACGGCGTGCCTCATAATCAGAATTGGTTTTGGCACGTAAAACCCCAGAAAGAGGAAAAAGACCTGTAGCGAAGCCAGGTATCGGTTTCTCCGAGCTTATAGGAAAAGGGCGTTACCCAATACAGCCATGTGCTTGGCGGCTGCGCCTGATAATACAAGGTGTTCAAAACTAAGCTTTACGGTTTTCTTAAAGTTAGGCACTGGGAGGCATGCGAAGACCACCTGCGCAAATAAGTTATGTGTCTAAGGGGGCACAAAGTGAGATGATAATTATCGCTGTGAGAAGCCCAATTAACTAAAATTGAACAATTATTTTTGGTTGACTGCAGTAAGTGGGTATGTTTGTATTGAAAACTTAGAGACAGTAGTGTTTCTAAACAGTATCAGTCGGAAGAATTATTCTAGCGTGTCCGCGTGCTCCGAGATGTCCGACTCCAAATTTCAATTGTACTGCGCAGAGTTATCGAGTCGACGCGAGAGCGGTTTATGCCTTGCGTTGCTGTGGAAGGGAGGCATTTTGGACATTTTTAGGGCATTGACATCTTGATGGGTGGAATGTTGTCATGAGATTTGTGCATGACAACACCAAACTTAAAGCGGCAGTATGAAATATTCGTTAGCATAGCTAAAAAGGTTTCTGCTGTTGATGGTGCAGTTGTTGCTCTTGATTTCAATAAAACTTACAATACTTGGAAATCACCAGTCTCTTTATTTGCGTAGGCCAGACAAGGACCATGCCCGGTCGTCTAGTCACCATTACGCACGCGTACTGCCCTCCGGCTTCTCCGCTCGCGCCATTATCTCGGCATGGCAGCTGCCGCCATCTTTACCGGCTGCGCGGTCGCGTGTTACGACAGCGGTTACGGGTTCTTAGATTTTTTTTTCATTTCGCCAGCCGTGAGGGCAAGGTGGACAGTTATTATCTTTGCCAATGCCTCCGCCCCGTTGTCAGACTAAACGCCGCACGCAACAGCCGCGTCACATCAGGGAGGAGCTTATTGCGACGATCCTCACTCTCTTGCATGCGTAATCATGCGAATGACAATTAAAATTTGGAGTTGGATATCTCGGAACAAAGACACGCTAGAAGAATTCTTTCAAGTGAAACTGTGTAGAAACACGACTGCCTCTAACTTTTGAATACAAACATACACACTTACTGCAGTCAATAAAAAGTTAATTATTCAATTTTGGTTAATTAGGCTGCTGACAGCGATAATTATCATCTCACTTTGTGTCCGCCTGGCCACATACCTGATTTGCGCAGGTGGTCTGCATGTGCTTCCCAGTGCATAATTTTAAGAAAGCCATAAAGCCTAATTTTGAACACTCGCTATATCTAGCCTGTATTGTTTCTTAAAATAAAAAAAATGTCACAGTTTCACCCTAAGGGCGAAGCAATGAATGCGATAGCAACACAGCAATGTCATATGAAGTAAGGTGAGTGGCTTTGGTAGCAATATGAATTGTAGTAAACATGAGCTGATTAAGTAAGCAGGTGTGCTGCGGCGTAAGTAGACCGACATGAAGAGAGACTCGATGACCACGAGAAGGCGCGTGTGAAACCGTGGTGTTGATGAGAAGCGCTTCCCGTGGGCAGCACGTGCGAAGGGACACACCTGTAGTGCTGCACTGCCGATCCGGGCAGCATTGCATGTGTAGCGTGCGTTGGAAAATGTGGCCCGACTATTACTAACTGAATGAACAAGCGTGGTGTGAGCGCGCACAAACAAACAGGAATAGATCACACTGAACGACTGCAGACAACGACTGTGAAAACGCTGGCAGTGAGCGTATATACGCCGCAGCGGGCGAAGGTACGTGCGGTCTATCGCTTCAACGGAAACTGAGCGGCGAATGCACGGTGCATAAAGGTCAGAGCCGTGTGGAGATAAGAGACGGTGCGGACGAGCGACGAGCGCGGTTGTTGGCAGCGTAGAAGTGCCCCCCCCCCCCCGCGCTCCCTCCGGCGCTGGCTTCCCGCTTCCTTGCTTGCGCGTGGGTGATGGAGTGCGTTCGCTCTCCGTGATAGCGCGCGTCCCCCCGCACGCTTCCGCTCGGGCATACGGCGCGCGGCGAAGATTTTATCTATAGGGAACCTCACGGCGACGGCGACGGCAGAAATCCGGTAGAAGTGTCCATATAATTGCTATCGCAATAAAATTTGGGATGATCTTTTGCAGGTTCGTTATAAATGCGTAAGCGCGGGTCCGTCTTTGGAGTTCTGTTGGGACACCTTGATTTCCTTAAGGAGATTCTTTGTGTTCGGCTGAGACACCTTCGTTTGCTTTGGAGGACTAACTTCCGTATTCTCAAACAGCCCTCGACTCGAAGCTCTTACTCCACTCTACCTTGTTGAGCACAGCGCCGCTTCTCTACTGATAAAGACGCGACCAGTCTCAAGAATTCCCGTGAATGATCATGAAGCTCAGTGACCACTTCTGTGGAGGGATGGCGGTGCCATCTTCTCTCTTGAGTTGTGGTGGTGTGTTGACTAGAGGAACGTTCTTGAATACGGGCGTAACGCTCCGCTCCAACGCAGCAACCACTACGCTGGTTGTTTACGATATGCGAATCACCGCGTCTGAAGACTCACGACGCCACCTACAAGAATAACGATGTGGTGTAGTAGCCGAGAGCGCGAGCCAGCGTCTTCATGTATTGTTTCCCACGCGACGTCATCCTTTTACACAAGGCGGGCATCTGCTCCCGTTTCTCTAACCACGCGACGCCATCCTAGGCCCGCGCACTGGCGTTGGCCGCTGACGTCACGCTCCCCCACTTTGCAGCCGCGGCTCTAGGCTTCGCCCCGCTCCGCGAGAACGCCCACTCAGATAAACGGATCCAGCGGGCTTGAGCCTCCTATGCTTAATGTAGGACAATATAACTGCGAAGTTACAATGAAAAACTTGTAGCGTACGAACTGCACTGTGCTCGTACTGGATATTGTCAACGTGTAACTGTGATCACAATGAGTGCTACAGTTAAAGAAAAGTTGCATATGCGTAGTTCTTAGTTTAGCTGTTAGTTATTATTTATATATGAACACTTCAGCGAGAGATCTCTTTCATTAGGCGGGTTGGTCGCGGAACCGATGACAGCCAATGAGGCAACCGTTGACACCCCAAGGGGAAACTAAGTTAATCAGGCGCGAAGGCACTCGAGCGGACCTTGGCGTGCTTGGCAAAAGGGACGTCCCATTGTTCATTCGACGCCACCGACGGGACGAGTAAGGCACGGCAGGCGCCAGGAGGTCCAAGGTGTTCATGAGAAAAAATAACTACGGCAACTTCCCGTCACCACATTCCTACGGAATACAACTAAGCTTTTGAGCGAGCTAGCTTTACTTTTACATAGCTGACACCACTGGTACTCGCGAAAAATACTTTTGAAGAATGCTGGTGGTCATTTTTTTTGCGACACGGCCATCCCCCTGTCAGTGAGGGGGCGATGCAGAAATCTGAGGGGGGGGGTCAGGACATCCGGACATCCCCCCTGGATCCGCGCCTGGTTGGGAGAGATACCTTTCTGGTATAAATTCTTACATAGACGAGGCGAAAGTATGGAATAGAGTGAATAAATTAAAAGGCCGTGAGACGAACCCGCTGCCCTTAGTGAGTACCCAAGGAGATCGCCTGGAAGATCAGGCAGATTGTCTGGGCAAACACTTTGAATACATCTCCAGTACATCTTATTACACACAGACATTCTTGAGATTCAAAGAACGAGAAGAGCGGCAGCCCCTTAACCGCAAAGGTTCTTCGAGCGAGACTTACAATTGCCCATTTACCTTAGCTGAACTTAAGGCATCTCTAGCTTGTTGCAACAACACGGCACCAGGTAGCGATCATATCATTTACGAAATGATTAGGCAACTACACTCTGAAACACTGAAAACACTCCTCTCTCTCTACAATGCCACGTGGGATGCTGGGTATATTCCATCTGCATGGAAAGAAGCTATAGTCATCCCGTTACTTAAACAAGCCAAAGACCCGTCCTTAGCCAGCAGCTACAGGCCAATAGCGCTGACAAGCTGTCTGTGCAAAGTATTTGAAAAAAATGATAAATCGGCGCTTAATTTGTTTCCTAGAAGATAACAACCTACTAGACCCCCTTCAATGTGGTTTCAGAGAGGGAAGGTCGACAATAGACCACCTTGTTCGCATTGAGTCCTATATTAGAGATGCTTTTATACATAAGCAGTTTTTACTCTCGGTCTTTCTAGATTTAGAGAAAGCATACGACACTACATGGCGCTTCGGGATTCTGCGAGATCTTGCCGCGATGGGGGTCTGTGGAAATATGTTAAACACAGTCGAAAGCTACCTGTCTCATCGCACGTTTCGTGTAAGAGTGGGCAATGTTTTATCTAGAACATTCACCCAGGAGGCTGGTGTGCCACAAGGGGTGTGCTTAGTTGCACACTCTTTATGGTAAAAATGAACTCGCTGTGTACAGTCATTCCACATAGCATGTTTTATTCTGTGTACGTCGATGATGTGCAGATAGGTTTCAAATCATGTAACATCGCTATCTGTGAACGACAGGTACAGCTTGGATTAAACAAATTGTCTAAATGGGCGGATGTAAATGGGTTTAAAATAAATGTACAGAAAAGTACGTGCATTCTCTTCTCGAACAAAAGAGGTGTGACACCAGTGCCAAATCTCACGATCAATCGAGAGAAACTATCCGTGAGCAGTGAACATAAATTCCTGGGAATAATTCTACACTCTAAGCTTACCTTCATCCCCCAACTTAAATATCTGAAGGCAAAGTGTCTGAAGACGATGAACCTTTTAAAGATTCTCTCGCGCACAACCTGGGGTAGTGATCGAAAATGCCTCCTGAACTTGTACAACAGACTCGTCCGTTCGCGCCTTGATTACGGGTCTATAATTTATAATTCTGCAACGCCAAGTGCATTAAAAATCCTAGACCCCGTCCACCACTTGGGTATCCGTCTCGCAACCGGTGTTTTCAGAACAAGTCCAATCCAGAGCCTGTACGTAGAGCCGAATCAGTGGTCGCTTCATCTGCAGCGGTCATACAACAGTTTCACATATTTTCTGAAAGTACAAGCGAACATTGAACACCCTTCTTATTCAACTATAAGTGACGTGACCGCTGCCACACTCTTCCATAATCGACCTGCAGCTAGAAAGCCGTTCTCTTTGCGTGTGAGGAACCTCAGTGAGGAAATGGGTGTTCCGCTGCTTGATCATCGTCCTATGGCTCCAGCGAAACTGTTACCGCCGTGGGAGTGGCAACTCATAGATTGCGACACATCGTTTGTAGAGGTCACTAAACACGCGCCAGAGGCACACATTCAAATACATTTCTTAGAACTCCAGTTCAAGTACTCGTGTACAGAGTTTTACATAGACGCTTCCAGGTCACATGCCGGGGTGTCTTATGCAGCCGTCAGCCCCTCCTTCTCGGAATTCGGTGCACTCCACCCGGAAACCAGTATCTTTACTGCTGAGGCCCGTGCACTGTTGTCGGCTGTTAATCATATAAGGAAATCAAAACTTCAAAAAGCAATTGTATTTACGGACTCCCTAAGCGTCGTGAAAGCCCTGGTGTCACTAAACCAGCATGTCATTATATGCTGGGTGCCTGGCCATAGAAGCATCGAGGGCAATGTGCTAGCAGACCAGTTGGCCAAATCAACTACTTCGCAAGCTATTAATCCTGCCGCTGCTATTCCGTCCACAGATCTGAAGGCTTTTTTGCGAAGGAAACTGCGAGACCACTGGCAGCACCTGTGGGACACTGAAACAAATAATAAGCTTCACATGATAAAGCCACAGATAGGTTTCTGGCCCTCCGCAACAAAAACACGGCGAACTGATGTCCTATTCTGTAGGCTCAGAATAGGACATACATATGGTACCCACAGTTTTTTACTGACCGGTGATGAACCACCAACTTGTGGTAGATGTGGTGAGAGGCTGACCGTCCTCCACGTCCTTCTGGAGTGTCGGAAAGCCGAAACAGAGAGACAGAAATATTTTCCACAAGCGTACCGATATCATGTCCCTCTTCATCCCATTATGTTTCTTGGTGAAGAACCACTGTTTAACACCAAAGCAGTCCTCGGTTTCTTGAACGAAGTTGTGTTACATGTTTTAGCCCAATACCTTCGTAGCGCATCCTCTCTCCACAGGATGCCGCTGTGATAGTAGTTCTGTATAGCACATCCCTCCAGGCCCTTGTGTTTCAAGGGCTCTGTTCAGGTAGTAGTGCTTCTTGCATATGCATATCTTGCATATATTATCATTCTTTAGCAATGTACTTTTATGTCCATAGCACACTTCACTAGTCATTGCCATTATCTTACTATATGTTGATTTTACGCACTTTACAGCGACTCTTTTAGGCCCCTTTACAGCCCCGTCACATCTACTTCTCAGAATTCATCACTTCACTGCGAACTAACAAACATTGGGACGGCGCTCTTTGGCCATACCTGGCCCTTGCGCCACTAAACCACACACATTCATTCATTCATTCACAGCTAAGCGAAGCAGCAGTCACATTGCGCAAATCTTAAATGTAAAATAGATAACAGTCCCCGGCGCGGCCTAGACCCAGGCCATCAATTTGCAGGATATTTACTAAATTTGTCACACACACACACACAAGAGGAACGCAAAAGTAGCGGGAAAGGTTCGCCACAGATTCGTAGTGCATGCTCGCAATAATGTGCAAAGCTTGATTTTAGGTTCGCTTGCTCTCTGGACTGAAAAGAGCGTTCAGAGTTCGCGCCTTCGCCGAACGAAAATGTGTTAAGGCAACAACAATGAGAAAGTGCGCGCTGACTGTGCATTTATCCGCATGTACAGCGGCAACCGCTGATCGAGCAAGTCGGTGCGCTGCTGCGGGTCATGTTAAACGTGCCAAATTACGCAGGTTGTAAGATTTCGACAATCCTGGCGAGGCCAGCGTGACGTATCCAACTTGGCCGGCCGCTGTCTCGCACGCTCGAAACACCGGACTATCTACAAGCGCTTAACAGTGAATCAAAGCAGCAGAAACGTGCTTGTACTTTTCCGACCATCCAACAGTGCACGAGTACTTCGGTTCCACGACCAATGAGTTCAAGAATACATCGGTGATTTTCATCAGAATCTCGTGCGGGTCCGCTGTCACGCCCGATGTTTGCACACACCATGTGACCACTTCAGCTTCATTACCCACTGTGCCTCTCTCAGATCGGCTAAAATGATTTGGTCGGCGTAAGCTACTCGCTTTCCTTCCACAAAACAGCGCAAACCGGCATCACACCGCACGAAAATCATCAAACTACAGTGTACATCAAACATCAAACACAGCGGTTGCGGCGACGCGGGGACCTCCGTATATCCGCCATGTTGCTCAGTGTAGCCAGACGCGGCCAGTTTTCGCAGCGCCCCCTGCAGTTCATTTGAGTTGCGAATAGCGCTCGTTTGGTTGTCACCTGGACCCGTGCCCTCTAAGCAGGTTGTCTCCGACGGTACAGACGTCCCATAACGGGTACACAAAGCGCATATTGACGATTCCTGGAAATATTCTCTTTTTCTAATATATTGCTCACACTCCTTTACGGCGTTGTTCTTATGTTGCGTTCACAAGCTTACGACATGAAATTCGCACATGATGAAAATACAGCCAGTTGCGCCAGTAAAATTGGATTTTCTTCGTCATCTTGCCAATCGTATAAAGCTAGCACAGGCATTTCGGTCTAAAGAAAACGTCACAGCGACAACCACCTGTCCTGGACGCTTAATTGACGAAAACTGCCTATAATTATGCACAAGGGCACTCACAGATTTGACCCCGATGACGCCTCCCGAACAGCAGATAAATTGGTGGGTGTAATCTACAAAAGAAAGGTGCGCCAAAGCAACACCTCACCTGTCTTCTGTCAAATAATCATTTGTGAACATTGTTCGGTAATGAAGGCCGTTATACAACATGGATAATTTATCAAGCAGAGATGGACGTCGAAAGTAGGATACTTCTTTGCATTATCAAACTCATCCTGCATATTTAAATGTAGGCTCTCATTTCTGCATTGCGTAAAACAAGAGAGAAAGATAAAAAAAGAAAAAGGAGGCAAGTTAACCAAACGAAGAATCTTTTTCGCTACTCTACAAGCGGACGGGTAGGTAAAACATTGTCAGCATTCGTGTAATGCAGAAATATTATTCCTATTGACGTGGGGGTATTAGCTATTGGCTTTCTAATGTTTCTTAATCCCTAATACATAGCGGGAACACTATTCTGTATACTCTTCCATCTTCCAACGTAATGAAGCGTCATAGATTAGTTCCGCTATTAGCCTTGTGTGTCAAATTTCAGAGTGATTGGAAAGGCCGAAGGTCAATTTTTTATGAGGAAAGGATTTGCAGTCACACAGAAGCCTCTTCGTTCCGAAACTGTGATGCTGGCGCCTGTCGACAAGCGCATCATTCGCAACTGCTTCCGGTAGTCTAAGCTGTGCTACACTGGTACTTCTAAAGTGGACTGAAAATTGGAATAATTTGTAACGTGGATTAGAACATTCACCAGTTGCCTGCAAATTTCGCTTGGCTCATGTATGACCTACCTGTAGAAGCAAGGCGCTGTTTGCAGTGCTTAGAATTTTCCAATTTCAAGGGACATTTTATGACGAACAACGGGCTATGAGTAATCGCGGGATTTGCTTTTCAGGTAACCTTGCTGTGCACAAGCATCTGCATGGGGGTGTTTATTTTGTAGACTCTTTCCCGAAGACGGAGACAGCAAAAGCCGACAAACCAGCACTGGCTCGCTCTCTTCTAGGAGTTTAGCTGTGCCCTCTAGTCTAGCTTAGAAATATTTCGTTTTCCTTGTTAATAAACGTTTTTGTGTCAGAAATGATGTTGTGTGGTGCTCTATATATATAGTACACATGCTAAGCGTTCAAGTTTTCTACTTATTCAGAATTTGACTATTAAGTGTCTGAGTTTCCCACTCATATCAGAAATAATTGTCCCTACAAATTAGCATCGAGAAAAAATTGGGAACAATTGTGTAAATGAATATAGCATGTTCCACTTAGATACATGTATGCGCTTGCACGTTACGCCTCCCCCCCCCTCCCCCACTGTACAATATTTCCGTAATTATACAGGTAAAACCTACGTAGAAATTACGTAGACCGTTCTGTTTTATTAAAAACCGCGGGATTCTGCGTAAAAAAGACTGACGTGAGCTGTTTATGAAATACGGAGAGCCATCCGTAATTTCTTGTGGAGGGCAACTGAACACGTTATATACGAGTGAAAATTTAACACGCAAAGAATATTGGGAAAAAACACTGTCTACTCTCACCGCCAGATACATATCACCATAGATAACGCCGTTTGAACATTATTCGCAGGTAAATAGTAAACGCATACAGAAAAAAAGGATATATATTTGAGCGGTGGTGCTGCTTACCACCCTTTATTGCGCCTACACGACGGGTTGCATTTTTCGGCACAACAGTAAGAGCGGCAGCGGCTGCAAATGGCGGTGGGCGAAAGTGGTATTCCTGTCGCATTTGGGATGTCAATCTGATTAGGAAGGGATCGGCGCTGGATTATTACACAGGTAAGCGATTGAAGTGTCCTTTTTTCGCTGTTGTGGCACGTCGCGCGCGCGTATTGCACCGCGATGGCCGATGATGGGCTCAATTGTGTTTTGTAAGCACGCTCTATTGGCTCTTTTCCCGGCGTTCCTGTGGGCGCTGCCATGTTTCATCACGTGGTGACGCACCCATTGCTTGCCTCAGCTGCCTCCGTGTTTACAACGCAAGCGCGTGACGCCGGTGCGGCGCAGCAAACCTCCGTTTCGACGAATATCGCAGACGGTGAGTGTGTGGACGACACTAAGCTTTGGGCACAGCTTTAGAGGACATGTAAGTGCTTTCAGAGCTCATTACGCCTTCTCCAAACGGCGCGAGCAGCGCATGCCGTGCTTGTACTAAAAGCGGTGCTAGAAATGTATTCCGAGCTGTCCAAACTTTCCGCTTATGAACTGAATCAGGATCAGTGTGCTCTTCCTTCTTTATTTGGCAAACATTTTGAAGCGGCGGCTTGTCATGTTTTTGATTCAGTAAAGTTCCTCGGTGCGGCCACTATCTGATAGTTGATTTTCAGCCTAATCGCTCACGCATTGGTGTGCTCTGCTGCGCACAAAGCTTGGAATGCAAAGGTTCTGTACTTTGTGGTAGCTTGTAGCAAAGACTTAAAATCGCTAGTCCCTCGCTTACTCTGTGGACCGTCACGAAACGTTCAGCTTTCAACATTCGTGTCATGTCAGTGTACTCACGGTCACTCATGCTTCGGCACATTGATTCAAGTGAGCGCCCATTCACTTATTATTGATACGTTGGCGATAGGGTAGGTGTAAGTTTGCGCGCAAATAGGGGTGGACGTGTGTACACGACGTGCGCGAAACTTAGTATGCCAGTAAGTGGCACTACTTCCTCTTGTAACGAGCGGTACTCACTCTTAAGTACCGACGTTCCGGAGAAGTCCTTTCTTTGGAGGTTAGCTATACAGCGCTGGGGGATGAATTAACTTCTTTTTATCCTCAAGGAAATCCGTGCATTGTGAAGGGCTGGCGACAAAGGTCGATTCCGCCTCTTATATTCGCAATCGTCATATGCGAATCACTACTATCTTTGCAGCTAACTACCGCACACGTCTTCCCTTTATCCTTACACATTTTGCAGCATGAATTAGGCACAGCGCATTATCGAACACCCAGTTGCATTTCAGACAGCTGATCGCATAGTATAGCAGGGCAGAAGCAGTGATGGTTTCGTGTTCGTGCGCATTCGCTGAGGCGACGTATGGCGCGCCGCCGAAAGCGCCATCTCGCACATCTAGAGCAAACTGCTCCGCGAAAAGGGCCAATAACGACATTCCTGCTTGGCCATGAGGATTGACAAAGCCACATAGCGAGTATGCGATAAACTGGTGTTGCATTGGTTGTGTTGATTGCATAGAAACTACAACTGAGAGACCTAGGCAATATAAGCGGCGTTGACGCCTCTAGCAGATACTTTGTCGTCTATACGTGGACGCTGGTTTACTGACGTTAAGTATTCCAGTTGGTACTGTGTTGTGCTGTGTGCTTGGCGTTCCAAGATTAGGTGCAGTCGGTGTACCCATTTGCAATCTCTCCGGGCGAGGTGCAACGCTGTTACCCATATACGGCGACGCATTGCATCACAGTGAAATCTTTAGCCATTATTATTTTTCTTTAAGCTTCGGACGTAGTGCCCTGGCTGGGCGTGCATAATGGCAGTGTTCACACCCGGGATTGGAAGATTGCTTATGTATGAAGACCTCATAGAGCATGTTCGATGCGCATGCCCCTACATTACAATGAAAGAGGGATGGTGTGGAGTGCTTGCTGCCGTAACCTTGTGCCATCTGGACAATGTGTTAGGCATAGGCGCCGACTACGGGGGGGGGGGGGGGGGGGGGGGCTCTGGGGCTCGAGCCCCCTCCGGAATTTCCCCGGGGGGGCTGAGCCCCCCCCCCCGGAGATCCGTAGCCGACCCCCCCCCTCCGCCCCTAAAATGTCACTACTAGAGTTCTGTTACCCACATAACTTGAGGATTCTGTTGCGGTGCCTCCACATTTTCACTTTTTTTGTGGCTAAAAGCTTACGGCACCATTGTTCGCGCGGACGTGCACGGCTTTTAATTTATACTTTCGCTTTATTTCGGCAAATTGTGACAATAGGAGGACAAGCGCATTAGAAGCACCATTGGCGCCTACCTCATCCGTGTTTCCTCACTTTAACATTTTTTTTAATTTCCCCTGAGAACACCATGCACAGACACAATATATTTAAATATATACAAAGGACAAAGTTTATTATATTTTTAAAGAGAAGGAGGTATCCAACTAAATGGATAGCCTATACGTAGAAAATGAATGTGTTGATGTATGTTCACCTCACTTCAAATTACTTTGCGCGCTTTATTGACCCTGAAAAAAACCTGCAGACTTCAGTGACCCCTTCGGTAGAGTCTTCTATCAACGGCGTGTGAAAAGCACCTGAGTGATATGCGTCTCAATATTGATTCTCTTTGCAGTAGGCAATGCTAACGACTGCCGACAAAATAAAATAAAAAAAGTTCTAATTATTTACAACTTTAGGCGTTAGGGATGGAAACATCGCTTCTTGCATGCAGAGGCCATAAATACGGGGTGTTTCAGCAAACACTTTCAAAAAATTTTTAAAGGTTGCCTGTGGCAGATAGCACAATTCTAGTTCATGAGCTGGTCTACTCGAAGAGCTATACATTACTTGCACAAAAAATTGAAATGCATAATCGACTAATTAAAAAATCACCAATTAGGTCTTTAACATAGTAACTTATGGCCCGTGTTGCAATTTACAAATTCTAGCCGTGGAATTCGCAAGGCGGATGCTCTAGGAACTAATTCTCAGGATGGCACCAGTTTCGAGATAATTCCCGAACATTGTGGAGAAATGCATTGGCGTTCCAGTTACTTTTACGCTTACCCGCCGTGGTTGTTTAGTGGCTATGGTGTTGGACTGCTAAGCATGAGGTGGCGGGATCAAATCACGGCCACGGCGGCTCCATTTCGATGGGGCGAACTGCTAGAACACCCGTATACTTAGATTTAGGTGCACCTTAAAGAACCCCAGGTGGTCTAAAATATTCCAGAGTCCTCCACTACGGCGTGCCTCATAATCAGATCGTGGTTTTGGCACGTAAAATCCCATAATATGTTCTTTTCATAATTTTGTGCTTTGATGCATAAAACGACGTTTTGTTGAGAAAGTGACTGGCACGCCAATGTATTTCTACGCAAAGTTAGAAAATTTATATCTCGACACTGGTGTTTGCCTGAGAATTAGTGCAAAGCGGATCCGCACTCCACGGCTAGAATTTGTAAATTGCAACATGGGCCATAAGGTAATTAGCTAAAAACCTAATTGGTTAATTGTGTTAATTAGTCGATTATTCATTTCATTTTTTTGTACAAGTAATGCCCGCCTCTTCGAGTAGACGAGCTCATGAACTAGAATTGTACTATCTGCCACACGCCACCTTTAAAAATTTTGGAAACTGTTCGCTGAAACACCTTAATTGTATATACAATTCACTCAGTAACCGAAATGATGCCAAGCTGGATTCACTCAAAATGAGAATAAGTAGAAGTCTAGAAGTCGTGCGCAGCAGCGCTTATACTCGGACTCAAAGTACTAGTTAGTTAGTTAGTTAGTTAGTTAGTTAGTTAGTTAGGTAAGGTTTTATGGCGCAAAAGCAACTAAGGCTATGATGCGCCATGCACAGGATGAAAATATATAATTTGATGGAAGTGCTTCAAGCAACAAAGATCATTAGTTAAAATTTGTTTAAAAAACCTGTTTCATCTAAAAACTTAAAAACATTGTCTAGAGATACAAGTGCATTTTCAGCTAGGATCAGGGAGGGATGAAGTGGTGTTAGTGTTTTGTAAAGTTCATAAAAATATTTATGACTTTTTTCCCTCCAACGCCGGACATGTTATTAAAATGTGATTCACAGTTAGCAATTCTTGGCGTTGGTCACAGACCGCTTGTTCTTCATTTTTCAATCAAAATTTATGCGTGATATGTGTGTGTCCGATGCGAACGCGACATAGAATGACTTCCATGAAGCGTTCCTGGTGGTATGATGTCTTCCACTCCTGCAGTATGGGCTTTACTATTTGTAGCTTGTTATTTTCTTGACAGCCCCAATCCTGTTGCCACTTTGAGGTGATCGCAGCACGGACCACCCGGACACAGTCCTTGAATGGAAGATTTATCTCTGTAATTTTTTCACGGGCAGCCATTGCTGCGCATTTGTCCGCCTTTTCATTTCCCGGGATTCCCATGTGGCTTGGAATCCAGCAGAGACGAATTACTTGACCATGCTTTTCACTTTTGCCGAGCGTTTTCAAGATGCAGCCGAGAAAGGATTCGCACTCTGATTTTCAATGGAGGGAATTAAGCAAACTGAGGGAATCTGTGTAGACAACTGCTTTTTTATACTCTCCTGTAACTATTTTTTCAACGGCCATGAGCAGGGCATATACTTCGGCTGTGAAAACCGAAGCAAACTGTGGTAACCTAAGACAGTGTTCCCAGTGTTCCGATACGAGTGCGCTTCCAACATGTTGCTTTGTCTTCGAACCGTCAGTGTAGAACTCGGTGTAGTCATTGTATTTTACTTGTAATTGTGAAAAATCTTGCCTAATGTGTTCAAGCGGTGTTTCTTTTTTCTTGTGGCATATCAGAGTAAAATCACAAAAATGTGCGAAATCATACCACGGGGGCAGTCTATTCGGTGTTTCGGCGACCTTGAGAGCTTCTCTCGGAACATTGTAGTTTTGGCACATATCTTCAAATCGAAGCATAAGTGGTCTCACGCAGTGTGGTTTGTTGGCATAGTGTATTCTGTTTGTGGTGTAGGTAACAAGAGTGTGGCATATATGATTAGGTAGAGCTGTGATTCTAAGCACGTATGAAATTGTGAGCAAAGCTCTTCGGTGCTCCAAACAGGGTTCGTTACTCTCGGCATACAGGCTTTCTACTGGGGAGGTCCTGTACGCGCCAGTTGCTAAGCGCAGTCCGTGGTTGTGCGTGGGATCAAGACGTTTGATGTACGACTGCCTTGCTGACCCGTAAACTATGCCACCGTAGTCAAGAATGCTGCGCACGACAGAGCGGTAAATACGTAACAGGCACGTTCGGTCGGCGCCCCAATGTTTACGTGATAGGACCTTCAGGATGTTAAGCGCTTTGTTTGCCTTAGTTTTGATGCTGTTAATGTGAGCGATGAAGATTAATTTGCTATCAAAAATTATTCCTAAGAACTTTTGTTCGTGTTTGACCGGTAATGGGCTATGACTTAATTTAAGAACTGGGTCCGGGTGTATCCCCTTTTTTTGTGAAAACACGACTGCCACAGTTTTTTGTGTGGAAAAACGAAATCCATTTTTATCGGCCCATTGCGTCAACTTGTTTATTGTTATCTGGGTTTGTCTTTCGCATGTATACATACCCGAGGCACGGCATGCAATTTGAAGGTCGTCTACGTATAAAGAGTACATAATCTTGGACGGAATAACTGCATTTATGGAATTCATCTTCACCACGAAAAGAGTGGTGCTTAATACGCAACCCTATGGGACACCATTTTCTTGGACGAAGACGCGGGACAGTGTTGCCCCCAGACGGACTTGAAATGTTCGGTTTGTCAGAAAATCAGCCAGACAGTTCAGCATTCTGCCGCGTATTCCTAGTGTTGCTAGATCTTGTAAAATGTCATACCTCCATGTGGTGTCGTATGCCTTTTCTAAGTCGAAAAACACCGCTAGACAGTGCTGTTTGTAAAGGAATGCCTCACGTATAGTATGTTCAAGGCGAACAAGATGGTCAGTTGTTGAGCACCCTTTCTTGTAACCACACTGGTGAGTATCTAGCAAGTTATCTGTTTCGAGAACGTATGTTAGTCTTATATTTATTATACTTTCGTATGATTTAGCGAGGCAACTTGTTAGTGCTATAGGTATGTAGCTGTGAGGTGTGTTTGGTGATTTTCCCGCCTTCAGGAAGGGAACAATAACAGCCTTTTTCCACTCTGCAGGCATTTTGAATGAATGTGTGTGGTTTAGTGGCGCAAGGGCCAGGTATGGCCAAAGAGCGTCATGCCAGTGTTTGTTAGTTCGCAGTGAAGTGATGAATTCTGAAAGTAGATGTGACGGGGCTGTAAAGGGGCCTAAAAATAATCGCTGTAAAGTGCGTAAAATATACATGCGCTAAAATCATGGCAATGAAGAATGAGGTGTACTATGCAATGAAGAATGCATTGAGAAAGAATGAAACGATATTAAAAATATTTAAGATGCAGTAATTGGCAAGAAGCACTACTGCCTAGACAGAGCCCTTGAACCCCAAGGGCCTGGAGGCATGTGCTATAAAAAATTATCACAGCGGCATCCTCTGGAGAGAGGATGCGCTACGAACTAGTTGGGCTAATAACATGCAGGACCACATCGTTCAAAAAATCGACGACTGCTTTGGCATTAAAAATCGGTTCTTCGCCAAGAAACATAATAGGGTGAAGCGGGACATGATATCGGTACGCTTGTGAAAAATATTTCTTTCTTTCTGTTTCGGCTTCCCGGCACTCCACGAGGACATGGAGGACAGTCAGCCTCTCACCACATCTACCACAGGTTGGTGGTTCACTACCAGTAAGCAAAAAATTGTGGGTGCCATATGTATGTCCTATTCTGAGACGACAGAATAGGACATCAGTTCGTCGTGTTTTCGTTACGGGAGGCCAGAAACCTAACTGTGGTTTAATGAGGTGACGCTTATTGTTTGTTTCAGCGTCCCACAAGCGTTGCCAGTGGCTTCGCAGTTTCTTTCGCAGGAAAGGCTTCAAATCTGTTGCAGGAACAGCTGTTGTAGGGTTAATAGCCTGAGATGTAACAGATGTGGCCATTTTATCTGCTCGAACATTACCCTCAATGCCTCTATGACCCGGCACCCAGCTTATAATCGCATGCTGGTTAGATATATACGCTTTACACAGAATGGAATAGAGCTCATTAAGTACAGAGTTTTTGTGTTTACAGAGTGATTGCAATGCTTTCACAACACTTTGCGAGTCTGTAAATTTGATAGTCTTTTTGAGTTTTGATTTCATTATAAACTTTACAGCCGATAATATTGCATAGGCCTCAGC
This sequence comes from Dermacentor silvarum, assembly GCF_013339745.2. Lineage (NCBI taxonomy): Eukaryota > Metazoa > Arthropoda > Arachnida > Ixodida > Ixodidae > Dermacentor > Dermacentor silvarum. Next base: position 42,460 of record NW_023606839.1, on the reverse strand, counting down.
CGTAAAGATACTTGTCTCCGGGTGCAGTACACCGGATTCCGAAAACGATGGACCGATGGCTGCATAAGATACCCCGGCATGTGACTTGGAAGCGTCTGTGTAAAACTCTGTACACGAGTATTTAGATTGGAGTTCTAAGAAATGAATTCTAATATGTGCCTCTGGCGCGTGTTTAGTGACCTCTACGAACGATGTCTCACACTCTATGAGCTGCCACTGCCACGGTTGCAACAGTTTCGCTGGAGCCACAGGACATTGTTCAAGAAGTGGAACACCCATTTCCTCACTGAGGTTCCTCACACGCAAAGAGAATGGCTTTCTCGCGGCAGGTCGATTATGGATGAGTGTGGCAGCGGTCACGTCATTTATAGTTGAATAAGAGGGATGTTCAATGTTTCCTTGTACTTTCAGGAAATATGTAAAACTGCTGTATGACCGTTGCAGATGAAGCGACCACTTATTCGACTCTACGTAGAGGCTCTGGATTGGACTTGTCCTGAAAGCACCAGTCGCGAGACGGATGCCCAAATGGTGAACGGGGTCTAGAATTTTTTACGTACTTGGCGTTGCAGAATTGTAAATTATAGACCCGTAATCAAGGCGTGAGAGGACAAGACTGTTATAGAGGTTTAAGAGACACCTTCGATCACTGCCCCATGTTGTGCGCGATAGAAGCTTTAGGAGGTTCATTGTCTTCAGGCACTTTGCCCTCAGACGCTTAATATGAGGAATAAACGTGAGTTTTGAATCTAAAGTTACTCCAAGAAACTTGTGCTCGCTGCTTACAGAGAGCGCATCTCCTTTGATTTCAATAGTTGGGACTGGCGTTACGCCTCTCTTGTTTGTAAAGAGTATGCAAGTGCTCTTCTGAGCGTTAACTTTAAAACCATTCTCATCCGCCCATTTGAACAATTTGTTTATTCCAAGCTGCACTTGTCGTTCGCAGATGGCAATATTGCATGACTTGAAGGCTATTTGCACATCGTCGACATAAATGGAATAAAACATTGTGCGTGGAATGACTGTGTGCAGGGAATTCATTTTTACTATAAATAGTGTGCAACTGAGCACGCCTCCCTCTGGTACACCGGTCTCTTGGGTGAATGACTTAGACAGGGCGTTACCCACTCTTACACGGAATGTACGATTAGAGAGATAACTTTCGATAGTGTTCAACATGTTGCCACGGACACCCACCACCGAAAGATCTCGGAGGATTCCGAAATACGTAAGTTCTCGGAAACGTTCCCAGTTAGCTGTGTCAACCTTCCATCGGGGAATGTGTGGTGAGCTTATATCTTGTTTTGTTAAGTTTAATATGATAGGGAAGTGGTCGCTCCCAAAAGGGTTCTTGAGAACGCACCACTCTAGGTACGGCATTAGTGTGCTCGATACTATAGTTAAATCTATGGAGGAGTATGTATTATGCGCCACACTGTAGTATGTTGGCTCTTTCTTATTAAGTATACATGCTCCTGAGGAAAAGAGAAAGTTTTCGATTAGGCGACCTCTCGCATCGCAACGAGAGTCTCCCCACAATGAGTTATGTGCGTTTAAATCTCCGACAACTATGTATGGAGCCGGAAGTTCATCTATGTAGTCTTGAAATTCAGTTTTATTAATTTCATAACTTGGAGGGATGTATATAGAACTGATAGTGACTAGCTTGTCAAACAGCACCCCTTGGATAGCAACTGCCTCCAGGGGCGTACGAAGTTTTATTTCCCGACAGGCAACACCTGTCAACTATGATAGCAACACCACCGGATGACACAACAGTGTCATCGCGGTCTTTGCGAAAAATTGCATACTGTGTGAGGAAATTTGGTTGTGTATGTTTGAGGTGTGTTTCCTGAACACACAGCACCCTGGGACTAAACTTGCGGAGGAGGTCTTTAACGTCGTCAAGATTTTGGAGGAGACCTCTGACGTTCCAGTGAACTATTTGAGTATCCATATTAAAATGAGTGTTGTGCTGTGTGTTTAGGACAAGAAAGTTAGCTTACAGAACCCTTTAGAGGCCCTGTAATGCGGGGTTTCTCTTTTTTGGAGCGGTCGAGAGATTCACGCCGCTCCTTAGGCGCTGGCTGCGCCATCTGGCTAGAAGATGTGTCCATCGGCTCTTGCGGCGCGCTGAACAGCCGCTCTTGAGAGCGGTTTGTTCGTGTTGAAGGCCTCGTCTCGAGGGACGAGACCCTTGAGGCCAACAGCCCGGAGGTCGATGGCCCCTTTTCCTGAGACGGCGGAGCAGCACTAGCTGCAGCCGCCGAGGGGGCGGACGGCGTCACCGCTGGCTCACTACGCGTGTACCAGACAGCCGCCGAAAGCCGTTGTGGCGCAGCCCCCTGATGCACCACTTCGGCAAAGCTGGTTTTTGGCAGGTAGGACACCTGCCTTCGTGCCTCTTTAAACGAAATGTTTTGTTTGAGTTTAATTGTAACAATTTCCTTTTCTTTTTTCCAGGATGGGCAGGACCGCGAGTATGCGGCATGTTCCCCATCACAGTTTACACAGTGGAGAGAGTTTTCACAAGATTCAGAAGTGTGTTCGTGTGCACTGCATTTCGCACAAGTTTGGCGGCCTCGGCAGTTTTGCGAACTGTGGCCGAATCGCTGGCATTTGAAACATCTGAGGGGATTTCGCACGTATGGTCTAACACGAAGTTTGATGTACCCGGCCTCGATGGAGTCGGGCAGGTCACATGAACCAAAAGTGAGCACAAGGTGCTTAGTCTGAATTTCCTTGCCGTCTCGTCTCATTTTAATTCGTTTAACATTGATGACATTCTGCTCACTGAAGCCCTCCAAGAGTTCAGCCTCAGTCAGCTCCATCAAATCTTCGTCTGAAACAACTCCGCGGGTGGTGTTCATAGTACGGTGCTGAGTTACTGTTACTTGGACGTCCCCAAAGGACACTAGATTCGGCAGCTTTTCATATTGTTTGCGATCGTGGAGCTCCAAGAGGAGATCACCACTTGCCATCCTCGATGCCTTATAACCTGGTCCTAGAGCCTGAGTTAGAGATTTCGAAACAAGAAAAGGGGAGATTGTTCGAACCTGTTTTTCTGATTTTTCTGAGTGGATGACATGAAATCGTGGGAAATCTTGTCTTTGACGTCCAAAGAACTGGAATACATCTTCGGTGCGCCCTCTTTTTTGACGGCGATCAGGGAGTGGTGGAAAAGGGCTAGCCATAAGAATATCTGGGTTTTCGGCAGCAACGCCAGCCACCCACCATGGAGCCCAACAAGGGGACACTGCAGGGCCTGTGAACACAAGACCTGCAGACGCCAGCTGTACGTCACTACTATAACCAAATATGGAATACCCAAGGTTGGCTACCCACACAAGGTTAACCCTTGCCGCCCAGAAAATCAGAAGTAAAAGGAAGCGAGTAGGAGACAGAAAAGATTGAAAGTCAGAGAGAAAGACGAAGATAGAGGAGGAGGACAGGAAAGGGCGAATGCCGATTTCCCCCGGGTGGGTCAGTCCGAGGGTGCCGTCTATGTGAAGCAGAGGCCGAAGAGGTGTGTTGCCTCCGCCAGGGGGCCTTAAAGGTCCGAACACCCAGCATCGGCTCAACCCCCAGGATCCCCCTTTCCCCAGACACGGCTAAGCCGCGCACGGCTACACGCGGAGGGTCCAACCCCCATGTGCTCGCGTCCCTGGTGTCGCAACACACCAAACGCCTGCTTTCGCAGACGCCCCTGCGGGCTGCAGGCATTTTACCCGTTTCCCAGATCGTGTTAAAAAACGCAACAAGGCCTCCACCGCTTTCTGGGACAAATGGGCCAGCATAGCGTAATGTATTTTGTCAGGACCCGGTGCTGTTTTCTTACCCGAAGAGATTACTCTGTTTATTTCATGGAGTGTTAAAGGGGCATTGAACGGTCTATCTGAACTTCCCGTTGTCGGAAGCTTTTGTTTTTCTGCGGACTGTTTGTGTTTGAGAAATGTTATGGAATAGTTTGCCGAGCTAGATATGGTGTAGAAGTGCTGGCCTAATATGTCTGCTTGTTCCTGAAGACTTGTTTGCGTGCCTGGAGTTGAGAGTACGGGGATCGTGTAGGGAGCATAGTCGCCCCTAAATTTGTGAACCTGGTCCCACATTCTCTTGGATGTTATTGAACTGTTAATCGATGAGATATAATTTTTCCATGAATTTCGTTCTGCTTGCCTACGGATATACCTCGCCTTTGCTTTCGCTTTTTTGAATGATAACAGATTATCTTGGGTTGGGTACCTTCGGAAGATACCCCACGCTTTGTTTTGAATTTTTTTGGCTTCTGTGCATTCGTTCGTCCACCAGGGTTTTAGTTTTTTTCTTAAGAATCCAGAAGATTGGAGAATAGCCTCTTCCGCCGCAGCAACTATGCAAGTAGTAATCCTCTCATTCGCTTCGTCTATGCTTAGGTCATCTAAGGTCAGTTTATCTAGACTAGCTTTTTCGGTGAAGAGAGGCCAATTTGCAAGGTGAAGCTTCCAACGGGGTGGTCTAGAAGGTAGGGTAGGTAGCTTGGAGGTTGGTTTTATGATTGCAGGCATATGGTCACTACCATAAGGATTATCTATAATACTCCATTTGAAATCACTATAGAGAGGCGGAGAGCACAGTGCTAGATCCAGACAGCTCATAGCTCCTGTGCTTGGAGAGCAGTAGGTTGTAGCACCAGTGTTTAAAAGGCATATGTCATTCGCTAGGATAAAATCTTCCAGTGTTTGTCCCCTGGTGTCGTTTGTTTTACTACCCCATAAGGTGTTATGTGCGTTAAAATCACCCACTATTAAAAAAGGTTCCGGTAGCTGATTTAAAATTAACTCTAGGTCTCTTACTGTAAAATGTGATTGTGGTGGAATGTATAGCAAACAAATGGTGATGGTTTTGTGCGCTAAAATGGTGACAGCAACGGCTTCTATGTGACTGTTAATGGCAACTTCTCTGGCTGCAATACCTCCCTGCAGAACAATGGCTACACCACCCGAAAGCCGGCTTGCCTGGTTACGGTCGCGTCGTACCACAGTGAAGTCTTTTAAAAAATTTTTTATGTTTTTCGCCTAGGTTTGTTTCCTGCAAGCATGGGGCCACAGGAGAGAAGTTACTTAGCATGTCTTTGATGTCACCTAAGTTGCGTAAAAGTCCTCTGCAATTCCAGTGGATAATAAAAGCCACTTTAAAACTGAAAGGTAAAAAATGGCATTACGATTGAATAAGATACAAGATGTTAAGTGACATAGATGTAGAGAAGGCTAATACAATGGAGTGATAACCTTTAGGATATCACTTTCTTGATTAGCGTGGTTATTGGGACTTTGTCCTTCTTTGCGCGCTCGAGAGAGCGCTTGTCCTTCGGCGTCGACGACACCGGGGTTTTTGAGTCGACCTCCATCGCTCTCCCTGAGGCGCTGGAGGACCGAGAGTTGGGCGCCGAGACACGTGTCTCGGGCCTTGGGGTTCGATTTATTTTAGGACCCAGCGGGACTGGTGTCCGCGGGTCCTTCGAAGAGGATGGAGCAGTGCTGACTGCTTCCACCACAGGGGCGGGAGGGGTCATTGCAGGGCCACTGTGTGTGGGCCCGCAGGACTCCCGAGGCCTCTGTGACGCTGCCCCCACCTGCGTCACTTCGGCATAACTTCTTCTCGAAAGGTAAGACAGTCGCTTTCTTGCTTCATAGAACGAGATTTTTTCTTTCACAGTTAGGGCAACGACTTCCTTTTCTTTCTTCCAGCAAGGGCAAGACCGCGAGTACGCTGGATGGTCCCCTTTGCAGTTAACACAGTGTGGAGAAGAAGTGCAATTGTCAGATTGATGATCACTGGAACTGCATTTAGCACAGGTTGTTTGTCATCGGCATGCGTGTGAAGCATGTCCAAACCTTTGACACTTGAAACATCGTCTGGGGTTCGGGATATATGGTCTGACATTTACTTTTACATACTCTGCATTGAGAGAGGTAGGCATTTCGCTTGTTCCAAAGGTCAGTATAACATGTCTTGTGGGAATTTCTTGATCATTTCTGCGGATGACAATTCTTTGTACTTTCGTAACGTTGTGTTCCTGGAAACCCTCCAGCAGTTCTTCATCGCTCAAGCCAAGAAAGTCTTGTTCGGATATCACACCCTTGCTTGTATTTAGTGTTCTATGGGCTGAAATTGTGACTGTGGCATCGCCAATATTGCTAAGTTCCAAGAGCTTTTGTACTTGATCCTTGTCATTTAGTTCTAGAAGGAGGTCCCCGCTAGACATTTTTGAGGGTTTATATGTGGGTCCAATTTTGTCTTTCAGGCACTTGGCCACTAGGAAAGGAGAGAGCTTTCTCACGGGTGTGTTGTTTTCACTATGGACTACATGGTACTTGAAGAATGTTGGGACGTTGCTCCGAAAGGAGAACTGGAATGATGCTTCGGTGCGGCCTCGTTTGAGAGGCCGATCATAGACAACCGAAGTTTGCGCTGCCATAAGAAAGTGTTCGTGTTCGGCAGCAGCGCCGACCGCCCACCACGGAGCCCAACGAGGGGACGCGGCAGAGCTTGTACACAAGTCTGCACGACGCCAGTCGTACGCCGCTACTATAACCAAATATGGTTTACCCAAGGTAGGACAGCCACACACGGTTAACCCTTGCCGCCAGAGAGAATGGAAGTAAACGGAAGAGATTAGAAGACAGGAAAGGTCAAAAGGTGTGAGAGAGAGACGAACACTGGAGAGAGAGAGTGACAGGAAAATGCGACTACCGGTTTCCCCCGGGTGGGTCAGTCCGGGGGTGCCGTCTACGTGAAGCCTAGGCCAAAGGGGTGTGTTGCCTCCGCCGAGGGGCCGTAAAGGTCCAAACACCCGGCATTGGCTCAACCCCCAGGATCTCTTTTTCCCCGGACACGGCTAAGGCGCGCACGGATAAGCGCGGGAGGGTCCAACCCTCGTGTGCTCGGGTACGTGATGGCGCAGCTCACCAAACGCCTGCTGATGCAGACGCCCCTGCGGGGGACTCAAAGTACAAAAAAAATATAAAAAGAGTGCAGTTTGGCCGGGAAGGCGAAGCAGTATTAATGATAGCGAAGTAGAAGACAATTGCAACAGTAGAAGTTTCAATAGAAATTGCAACAGTAGAAGATTCTTACCATGTAAATCTGTGTAAGGATCGCACCCGTGTAAGCTCCGCGCCCATAACTTGACAGCCAATATTAAAAAAAGACATCCAACTGAGAAGCAATCGTATCCCGTGCGTTCATTCTGATCGGGCTCAACATCGAATTGTCGCGCGCAACGTACTTTCGCGCGTCGCTACTGGATGTCGAGAGGAGGCGATCGCGGAGGTTTACGGCGGATTTCATACGCGTAGTTGGAAAAATGAGGTCACATGGCCCGGTCCCATGAAAGGCTCGTCAAAATCGTGACGGAAAAGTGTGGCCCTTACACGAGTTATAGTGGCCATATAAATTGTAGTAAACATTCTCCTAAAGTAAAAATAGTAAGCATAGTGGACATAGTGGACATATAAGCATGGACCATGTAAACCTGTAAATACCTCACTGGATGACCTCGAGCACTCGCTTTTACAAAGCAAGCATTGTGAAGAACGCCGGCAGCGGAGGCAAACGGTTCGTACAGCCGCGCTATTCACTGCAACTCCGAAAATTAGATTCATCATCATTATCTGTCTATTTTTATGTCCACTACTGACGGCCTCTGTGAGTGATCTGCGATGACCTCTGTCTCTTCACTCTGCAACACTAGGGGCGCAAAAAACAGCTCAGCAAGGAAGACAGCAGGCATGAAGTTAAGCCATCCCTGGTTGCCCTTTATCATTGCATCCACCAACGATTACCAACAATTACATATGGCACGCGGGCTCCATAAGCGTCAGCCGCGCACAGTCATTCACAGCTACGGCAGGGCTAGAGGAGAAGACGCGTGCTCTCCGTCCCATTCGCGCTTGATTACGTGACCTACAACTAACTTGAATATTGAGCGCGTGGGAAATAATGCCCATCAAGCCGCCAACCTTTTCGGCTCCCTGTTACGTGCCTTTTCCCGCACCCACAGGGTTTGGGCCGCTCATGTATATGGCTTTTGGATTTAATGCGGAACATCACGGCGACGATAACCGCGACAACTTGCCTGAAGTGTCGATTTAAGTGCTTTCGTCATAAAGCTAGAAACAGAAAATTGTTAGCAGAGGGCGTATATATATATATATATATATATATATATATATATATATATATATATATGGGTAGGTTTAGGACAGCTGGTCGGGCCCCAGCCCCCCCCCCCGGAAAAATGAAAACTTTCCGCCTATGGTGTTAGCTAACACAGGTGTCACACGGTGCCCTTTCAATTGTGACCGAGCCCAAGTAAGCGTTCTCGATCGCAGCTGAAAGTGTCCGCGTGATACCCATTAAAGATCGTTACAAAGGAAACGGATTATTTTTACCCGGCAATCTCTATTCGTATTTTTAACAGCGGAGCTCCTTAAGCCGACCATTAGTCCGTGAAGCGCGAACAGAATGTGGGCCGATCCTGGTGGTAGTGCAGAAAGGGTCCAAGCGCAATGGCGCACACCTCTGTGAACTAGCGAAGGTGTTTAAGCCTAGCCCAAATACGTGGTCATTACCTGCAATAGCCAATCAATAGCTAATCGATAAATAATAATTTCCGGAAAATGCTAGGGGTGACTTGCTAGTGCTTAGCCTAGCCCAAGTACGTGGCCAATACCTTGCGATAGCCAATCGATAACAAAATCAATAGCTAATCCATAAATAATCAATAAATTCCGGAAATTACTGGGGATGACTTGATAGGGCTTCGCCTAGCCCAAATACGTGGCCAATACCTTGCGATAGCCAATCAATAGCTAAGCAATAAATAATCAATAAATTCCAGGAAATGCTGGGTATGACTGGGTAGTGCTTAGCCTAGCCCAAATACGTGGCCAATACCTTGCGATAGCCAATCAATAGCTAAGCAATAAATAATCAATAAATTCCAGGAAATGCTGGGGATGACTGGGTAGTGCTTAGCCTAGCCCAAATACGTGGCCAATACCTTGCGATAGCCAATCAATAGGTCATCGATAATCAATCAATAAACTCTGCAAATGCTGGCGATGATTTGGTAGTGCTAGGTGCCGATCAGCTCCGCTATTTAGCCTTGCACCACTAGTGCAAGCTACGCAATTTTTTTGTTTCTTCTGACACCTACCAGGCTGACCATTAACGTTCTCCCCCGCAGGGGGATGTCTGCGGAAGCAGGCGTTTGGTGTGTTGCGACCCCACGTACCCGAGCACACGAGGGTTGGACCCTCCCGCGAGTAGCTGCGCACGGCTTAGCCGTTTCTGGGGAAACGGGGTTCCGGGGGGGTTGAGCCGATGCTGGGTGTTTGGACCTTTAAGGCCCCCCGGAGGAGGCAACACACCTCTTCGGCCTCTGCTTCACATTGGCTGCACCTCCAGATTGACCCACCTGAAGGAAATCGGCAGTCGCCTTTTCCCGTCCTCTCCACAATTTTCCTGTCTCTTTAAATGTTCCTTCTTTCCTGTCTTCTCTTCTCATCACTTCCAAATTTCCAGGCGGCAAATGTTAACCTTCTGTGGCTAGCTAGTATGTTGTATAGCGGTGATGTACAAATGGCGTTGGCAGGGCTTCCCTTGCAGGAGCTCCTGTAACGTCCCACGTTGGGCTCATTGGTGGATGGTTGGCATCGCTGCCGAAAACCCCAGCGACACTCATGGAGAGCGCTTTCCCTAAACTCCCTGATGGCGCAAATTTTTTGGCAACCGAACAAGAACTTTCCACGGTTTACACGTCATCCACTCTGATAAGCCTGAAAAGGCAGTGAAAATGATCTCACCGTTTTTTGTCTCGAAATCAAGTTCTTGGCCCAGGTTACAAAGTATCTAAAATGGTAAGCGGTGATCTGCTTCTGGAGCTCCGCGATCAAAAAGAATACGAAAAACTGCCTAAATAAGTGTCATTAGGGGACGTCCCAGTAACACTTACCCCACACTGTACTCTTAACACCACCCGCGGCGTTGTCTCAGATAATGATTTACTGGAGCTGACCAGGGTTGAACTCTTGGAGGTCTTCAGTGAGCAGAATGTGATAGATGTTAAAAGAATTAAGATGAGGCGCGACGACAAAAAAATCCAGACTAAGCACCTGGTGCTCACTTTCGGCTCAAGTGGTTTGCCCGAGTCCATCGAGGCCGCTTACTTCAAACTTCCTGTCAGGGCATACGTGCCAAATCCTCTCAGATGCTTTAAATGCCACCGATTCGGCCACAGCTCAGAGAACTTCCGAGGCTGCCTAACGTGTGCGAAATGCAGTGCTCGTGAACTTATCTGAGTCTTATGAAAACTGGTTACGCTGTGTGAACTGTCGTGGGGAGCACGCCGCATACTCGCGGTCGTGCCCATCCTTTCAGGGAGGCACGCAGCTAGGCAGGAATGCTACTTGCCCAAGAATACAACAAACTGGGTTCTGTTCAGAGAAATCACATATTTGGCTCAGGATGACATTGCTGGTTTTAATATAGACGATGCTGTGGTTTACCTGAGAGGTTTCATAATAGAGGCCACCACAAAATCCATACAAAAACGAACGGGCTAGCCAAAAAGCGTCGCATCCCACGGTGGAACGACGATTGAAGAAAGGCGCGGAAAGAACAAGTAAAGGCTTGGGGATTGCTCCGCGACTCTCCAACTGCCGAGAATCTTATCAATTTCAAAGAGGCAAAGTCTCAAGGCAGAAGAAAACGTAGACGTGCTAAGAGAGATAGTTGGGAGCAGTATCTTTGCAGTACAAATTCCCATACGGACGAGAGAAAAGTGTGGAACAGAGTAAGCACGTTTAAAGGACGTCACACAATATCACTCCCCTTGGTAAACACACAGGGTGATATCCCTGAAGATCAGGCCGACTTTCTCGGTGAAAACTTTGCTCTAGTGCATCACACTACACAGAACAGTTCTTGAAGTTCAAAGAACGCGTGGAGCGACAGCCCCTCGAACGCCAATGTGCGCGAAACGTGGCATACAATCGACCATTTTCTCTTGCTGAACTTAAGGCATCTCTCAACTGTTGCAAAAGCTCAGCACCAGTGGCGATCGTATTATGAACGAAATGATTAAGCACCTACACCCTGAAACTCAGTAGTATTGTCTTTTCAGTGCCATGTGGGCAGCTGGTTACGTTGAATCTTCGTGAAAGGAAAGTGTGATCATCCCTACACATAATCAAGGCAAGGACTCATCCTTAGTCAGTAGTTATAGGCCAATAGCATCGACAAGCTGTATTTGCAAATTATTCGAAAAAAATGATAAACCGGCGCTTCATCTGTGTGCTTGAAGTCGGAAAAATCCTAGACCCTTTCCAATGTGGTTTCAGCGACGGTATGTCCACAATAGACCACCTTGTTCGCATTGAGTCTTATATTAGAGATGTTTTTATACATATGCAGTTCTGTCAGTGTTTCTGGACCTAGAAACGGTTTACGATACGACATGTCACTACGGAATCCTCCGAGATCTTTCGGCGATGGGTGTCCGTGGCAACATGTTAAACACAATCAAAAGTTATCTAACTGCACATTCCGCGTAAAAGTGGTCAACGCTCTGTCTAGGCCCTTCTCCCAAGAGAGCGGTGTACCACACGGGGGCATGATTAGTTGCACGCTATTTATTGTAAAAATTAATTGCTTGTAGCAAGGCAGAATAAGCTCAACGTCACGCTTATATGTATGAACTGCGCATGACCCACTGCGGCACTACTTTGTATATATACCCCTGTTCATTCTTCCAGTGAAGTTCATTCCTTGACCCCGACTCGAACACATTGCCTACATACAGTTATCCCACACACAATGTTTTATTCCGTTTTATGTCGACGATGTGCCTTCTAGTCATACAATGTTGCCATCTGCGAACGACAAGTGCGGCTTGGAATAAACAAATCGTCGAAATGGGCAGATGAAAATGGTTTTAAAGTAAACTCCAAGAGCACTTGCTTACTATTTACAAACAAGAGGCATAACGCCTGTCTCAAGTATTGAAATCAGTGGACACAGGCTCTGTGTGAGCAGTGAGCATAAGTTTCTAGGGATCATTTTAGATTCTAGACTCACGTTTATTCCTCATCTTAGGCATCTGAGGACAAAGTGCCCGAAGGCAACGAACCTTTTAAAACTTCTATCGCGCACAACATGGGGCAGTGATCAAAAGTGTCTCTTGAACTTGTGTAACAGTCTTGTCCGCTCATGCCTTGATTATGGAGCTGTAGTTTATAATTCCGTAACGCCACGTTCATTAAAAATACTAGACACCGTTCACCATCTGGGTATGCGTCTTGCAACCTGTGCTTTCAGGACAAGTTCGATCGAGAGCCTCTATGTGGAATCGAATCAATGGTCACTTCATCCCCAGCGGTCATATAGCAGTTTTACATATTTTCTGATAGTACACTTGAACATTGAACAACCTTCTTATTCATCCATAAACGATATGACCACTGCCACACTCTTCCATAACTGACCTGCAGCGAGAAAGCCGTTCTCTTTGCGTGTAAGATGATATATGGGGTTTAATGGCGCAAGGGCCAATAATGGCCAAAGAGCGCCAGGCCAGTGTTAATGAGTTTGAATTGAAGCGATGAATTACGAGTGGTGGATATGACGTGGCTGTAAGGGGGCCTAAAAATAGTCGCTGTAAAGTGCATAAAATCTACAGGTAATAAGATTATGGAAATGACTGATGGCGTGTGCTATGAGCATGAAATATGCATAGCAAAAAATGTTACTATTTGCAAAGTATGTCCGATGCGACTTTGCGTGTAAGGAACCTTAGTGAGGAAATGGGTGTTCCAGTGCTTGAACAGTGTCCTATGGCTCCAGCGAAACTGTTACTGCCGTGGATGTGGCAGCTTATAGAGTGTGACACGTCGTTTGTAGAGGTCACGAAGCACGCACCAGAGGCACACATTGGAATGCATTTCCTAGAACTTTTGTACAAGTACTCGTGCACAGAGTTTTACACAGACACTTCTAAGTGACATGCCGGGGTGTCTTATGCAGCCGTCAGCCCATCCTTCTTGGATCCGGCGTACTCCATCCGGAAACAAGTATCCTTACGGCTGAGGCCTATGCATCATTGTCAGCTGTAAAGCATATAATGAAATCAAAACTTCAAAAGACTACCCTATTGCAAAACCCAGTGCCACTAGGACCCAGTGTCCAGTGTCGTGCCTGATTATGGGCCCAGGAAATGCTGGGTATTGGCACACTGGCACACAGTGGGGCACTGGCATGCTGAGACACTGGCATGCTGGGACACTGGCATACTGGGACACTGGTATACTGGGACACTCTCATACTGGGACACTGCCATACTGGGACACTGGCATACTGCGACAGTAGCATACTGGGACACACGCATACTAGGACACCGGCTTACTGGGACACCGGCACACCGCGATGCTCGCACACTGGGATGTCGGCACGCTGGCGTTCTCGGCTACTGGATTTTAGCAATGGCACATGGCTGCCAGACGCATCGGTGTATGATAAATGGCAACTGCTGAAAAAAAAACATATTTATTTAAGAATTAGGACAAAAAAGCCCACTTCATATTGCACTTTTCGTGCACTGACCGAGAAGAGCGGTCTTGGCAAACAGGTCGCGGATGGCCTTTCGTGCTTGTGATCGCCGTTTCCCTCCGGGGACGTCACTTGCCTTTTCTGCAATAATTTTTTTCACTACATCTAAAAAATGTATGCACAAGATTACATTTGAAAAGCACATGACAATTAAGCAACTATTATCAAAAGGCGGTGGAGCGCCTCGTCCAACAGCACTTTGCAGCAGCTGTTATGACACTACGCAGCAGCGCTTGCCTAATCATTTTTGAGCGCTTTCGCAGTTTAGTGTCCTTTGCGAATTGCATTCCAATTCGGCGTTTTTCTCGCCGTGGCTGCTGCTGCGAGTGATTTTGTTCTTTTTCTATGCAACTGCACTGTACCATTTAACTCTGTTGTGCGTTAACTGCCATCATGCCAACAAATGCCGAGTTAGCGAAGCGCATTGAGCAGCTCGAATCCAGGTCTGACAGTAGACTAGAGGAAATAGCTACGAAACTTATTGACAACTGCAAATTCAAATTACAAACTTCTGTACATGATGTACTAAAACTGAAGGCGGACATTGAAAGCCGTGTGTCAGGCTTCAACGGGCTCAACGCACTCGCTGAGCAACTACGAACAGAGAACGCTGCTCTTGTTGCCGCTAACAAGGCACTGAAAAAACAAAACGAATCACTGACTGTTCCTATGTCCGAGCTAGAACAATACTCGAGACATAACAACGTCGAACTCAAAGGAATTCCATACTCTCAGGGGGAAGATTGCATTGCCATCGTGAAGGCTGTAGCTACGAATATCGACTTTATCATTAACGACTCAGACATTGACGTCATTCACCGTGTCCCAACTAAGACAGACTCAAATAAAAACATTATCACACGCTTTTGTTCTTGCGATAAAAAGCAAGAATTTCCAAGCAAGGCCCGTAAGGCTAAGCTTCACACTAATGATCTCGCTTTTCCTGGCCGCATTCGCACAACCCAGTGTTTGCAAATGGTCACCTGACCCCTGACAACGAAACGCTCTTCGTCAAGGCTTTTTCACTGAAAATAGAAAAACAATGGTTATATCTCTGGACAGACAAACTTTCAGATTAAAGCAAGAGAATCAAATGACAGCAGAGTCCATCGCAGTCGCATCCAGACCGACCTTTTGGTCTTTCGGTACAGTTGAGTACATTCGGTAGCTTACCCATCAACTTAACCTCGCTACATCATGTGTTTTTCATCCATAAACTAAGTGCTTTTTTAATAATTCCTGTGTCTCAGCAATACATTCTAACGGACGAAGTCTTTAAAGGAAATTGATGTTGACATTACCGCCCTCCTACTCTCTCTGAATAATTCAGTTTCTCTGGTCTGCATGTCAGAAACATAGCTTTCGCCAGACGATAAAAACTTGTCCGGCCTTCCCTGATACGCGTCAGAATACTGTTATCGTTCCTCAAGCAGTCATGGTGGCGCAGCCATCTTCATTTCACCCACGATATCTTACAAACGCAGATCTGACTTTCGTATTCCTGTGGATAACTGCGAATCTGTCTGGATTGAACTAGATAAACCATCATCGCCTCCTAATGTTAGCAAACTTATTCTTGGCTGTATCTACCGTTCGCCTCCATCGTCAGTTTCTGAGTTTTGTTCAAGTTTCAGCCTACTTTTCGAGAATTTGTCATTAGAGCACAAGAATGTAATTTAATGGGCGACCCGAATATTAATATGCTTGACGATACCGGTTCTAGTTGCACTGAGTATGCAAATTGTTTTTAGGGTTTTTTATCACACTTCCTACTAGATGTATTCCTGAACACAATAGCACACTCATTGATCATGTATTTTCGAATTTCTTATCACCTGACCACTGTGGTGTACTTGGAAGTAAATATCACTCATCATTACCCCGTTTTCTTTTCTTATGGACATTTTACGCGTAATTGTGCTTTCAGGTTTACAAAATCAATTCTAATGATGTGTGGTGTTTTATGGTGCAAGGGCCAGTTAGAGCCAAAGAGCGCCATGCCAGTGTTTGTGAGTGTGCAGTGGAGCGATGAATTCTGAGAAGTAGATGAGGGGTGGCTGTAAAGGGGCCTAAAATAATCGCTATAAAGTGCGTAAAATATATAAGTACTAAAATCATGACAATGACTAATGAGGTGTACTATGTAATGAATGAATTGAGAAATAATGACACGATATTTAAAATATTTAAGATGCAGTAATTGGCAAGAAGCACTACTGCCTAAACAGAGCCCTTGAACCACAAGGGCCTGGAGGCATGTGCTATAAAATCTACTATCACAGCGGCATCCTCTGGAAAGAGGATGCGCTACGAACTTATTGGGCTAATAACATGTAGTACAACATCGTTCAAAAAGCCGAGGATTGCTTTGGCATTAAAAAGAGGTTCTTCACCAAGAAACATGATGGGATGAAGAGGGACATGATACTGGTATGCTTGAGGAAAATATTTCTTTCTCTCTGTTTCGACTTCCCGACACTCCACGAGGACATGGAGGACGGTCAGCCTCTCACCACATCTACCACAGGTTGGTGGTTCATCACCAGTAAGCAAAAAATTGTGGGTGCCATATGTATGTCCTATACTTAGACGACAGAACAGGACATCAGGTCGTCGTGTTTTCGTTACAGGGAGCCAGAAACCAAACTGTGGTTTTATCAAGTGAAGCTTATTATTTCTTTCCGCATCTTACAAGCGTTGCCAGCGGCTTCGCAGTTTCTTTCACAGGAAAGGCTTCAAATCTGTTGCAGGGACAGCAGCTGTAGGGATATGTAATGCCCGAGATGTAACTGATGTGGCCATTTGGTCTGCTCGAACATTACCCTCAATGCCTCTATGGCCCGGCAACCAGCATATAATCACATGCTGGTCAGATATATACGCTTTACACAGAATGGAATAGAGCTCATTAAGTACAGGGTTTTTGTGTTTACAGAGTGACTTCAATGCTTTCACAACACTTTGGGAGTCTGTATATGTGATAGTTTTTTGAAGTTTTGATATTATTATATACTTCACAGCCGATAATTGCTGCGTAGGCCTCAGCCGTAAAGATACTTGATGATGATGTATAGTGTTTACTGGCGCAAGGGCCAAGTATGGCCACAGAGCGCCAAGAAATGGTAAAGAGTGATCGATGGATGATAGCGCTGAGTAGATGTATCATGGCTGTATAGGGGCCTAAAACTGGTCGCTGTATAGAGGCGTAAAGCATGTACTCGGAATAAAACTATGACAATGACTATTGTGAGATGTGCTATGTATATAAATGACATCTTTAAAACACTGAGTTATTGGTAATTTCCAAGCAGCACTACTGCCTCACCAGGACCCTTTTGCGCAAGGGCCTGGAGGCGTGTGCTATACATACTAATGCCGCAACATAGGCCTCTATAGCGAGGCCGTGCTACGGGTCACATGGGTGTAAAACATTTAGTATGCGAATATCGTTTAAAAAGCCTAGCAATGATTTTGTGTCAAAGAGTGGGTCTTTTCCAAGGAATAATGCCGGGTGTAATGGAATATGTCGTCTGTATGCTAAAGGAAAGAACTTTTTTCTTTGCTCTTCTACCTCCCGGCATTCAAGCAAGACGTGGAGCACAGTTAGCGTCTCGCCACATTTCCCACAGGCAGGGGGATCACTGTTTGTTAAAAGATAAGAATGTGTGCCATACGTGTGGCCTATTCGAAGTCGACAGAGAGTGACCTCTGTTCGTCGTGTTTTTGTTGTAGGTGCCCAACTTCCTAAATAAGGTTTTATTAGATGAAGCTTGTTTGACTGCTTTGTGTCCCACAAACGTTGCCAATAGCACCTCAGTTTTTTCTGCAGAAATGGTTTCAAGTCTATGGCAGGGATAGCGATGAAAGTGTTAGCACTTGGTTCTGTGGATGTGGCCATTTTGTCGGCAAGCGTGTTGCCTTCAATGCCTCTATGCCCAGGGACCCAGCATATTGTGATATGTTGAGAAGAGTAAGCCTTGCATAGAGCCGAGTAAAGTTCTGCAATTATGGGGTTTTTATGTTTATGTGACGACGATATGGCTTTAACTACACTTAAAGAGTCAGTATAGATGACTGCGTTGCGAATCTGTGTATTATCGATGTACTTAACAGCCAAGAGGAGCGCATAAGCCTCAGCTGTAAAAATACTTGTTTCTGGGTGTAGAGCGACGGATTTCGCAAACGATGGGCCCACCGCTGCACTACAGACACCGGCATGCGACTTTGAGGCGTCCGTGTAGAATTCTGGGCAAGAGTAGTTTGCCTGAATTTCTAGGAAGTGCATTCGGATGTGTGCGTCGGGGGCATGTTTTGTGACTTCTACAAAAGACTAGTCACAATATATTTGCCGCCACTGCCACGGCGGTAATAGCTTTGTTGGGGCCATTAAGTTATTTTCAAGGAGTGGGACACTCATTTCATTACTGAGATTCCTCACGCGCAGAGAAAAAGGCCGTTTCATTGCAGGTCGGTTGTGGAAAAGGGTGGCACTGGTCATATCATTTATTGTTAAATAAGTTGGGTGTTCATTGTTCGCATGTGTTTTCAGAAAATACATGAAACTAGTATACGACCTTTGGAGATGCAGTGACCATTCATTAGACTCTACGTAGAGGCTCTCTACAGGACTTGTCCTGAAGGCACCGGTCGCCAGGCGGATAGCTAGATGATGAACAGGGTCAAGCATCTTCAAGGCGCTTGGACTGGCAGATTGATAAGCTATGGCCCCATAGTCTAAGCGTGTACGTATAAGACTTTTGTACACGTTCATCAGACACTTCTTGTCACTGCCCCATGTTGTATGTGACAAAATTTTGAGCAGGTTCATTGTTTTTAGGCATTTCTCTTTGGGGCGCTTTATGTGTGGAATGAAGGTTAGTTTCGAGTCTAATATGACGCCTTAAAATTTATGTGTGGAAACTGGTATGTGTTGTCTGTGTAGTTCTACATTGGGCTCTGCAAATAGGCCTCTTTTTTGTGTGAAAAGGACACAAGAGCTTTTAAGGGGATTGAGTTTAAAGCCATTTTCTTCTGCCCATTTGCACACTTTGTTCAAGCCGAGCTGGACATGCCGCTCACAAATTGCAAGGTTGCATGACTTGAAACCTAACTGCACGTCGTCTACGTATACCGAATAAAACACACCCTGCGGTATATTGAATTGAATTGAATTTATTTCCAACATGTTTACATACAGCATGTTTGAGGTGTATGGGAGTAAAAGCCGCTAAAAAGCAGCTTGACAAAGCTCCCATATCCCTATTGTGTTTGGCAGTGCAGCGCAGAAAACACAGAGTACATTGTTAACAGCAAATAATTACAATGTCGTCAAAAAAAGAGAAAAAAAACTGAATAAAGCAGTACAGTGCGGCAACAAAAGTAGAAATACAACCATACGAGACATTTGATATTAGTGCAATTTCTCTAACAACATTATATTGTATCAGAAAAAAGTTCTCGTATGCTTTTAAAAGAATAAAAGTGGTTATATTTTCCTGCGTAATTTGAAACTTATTTAAAATATATGGTAATGCATAACTGAGTGTTTGGAATCCATAATTTGTGCGCGGGTGTGGAACGTGCCAGTGTTCATGACATCGTGTTGGGTGATTTGTGGGATTTTCATGTAAGTTGGCGATGTCTCTAAGCAACATATTGTTTTGTTTTACCTGCATTTTATAGGACTTAAGAATACGGAATTCATATATTTTTTCTACTTCCATGATACGGTATTTTGAAAATAGGGAACTTACATGTGATGTAAAAGGTACATTCAGTATAGCTCTCATCGCAGCTTTCTGCAATATTAGAAGTTTGTTTTTACAAGTAATGGTAGTGGTTCCCCACACTAAATGACAGTAGTTAATATGCGATGTGAAAAGAGCATGATATATTATCATCTTTACTTTAATTGGTAATGTCTGTTGAAATTTTCTTAATAGTCCTACAACTCGAGCTAGCTTGGTGGTTATCAAATCAACATGATTGTTCCACAACATGAATTCATTAAAGTAAACACCTAATGTTTTCACGGTACTCACTATTGCTATAGCGTTTTCACCAAGGGTTAAGCTGAGGTCAGTCATAAAGTGCAAATTTTTTGGTCTGAATATAACGGCTTTAGATTTTACTGTGTTAATTGTTAATGCATTTCTTCTGGACCACGCGTGAAGTTTTGCAAGTACATCATTACCCTTACGAATTAAAAAACCTGCATCCGTTCCTGAAAGAAATATGCTTGTGTCATCAGCGAAAATGATGTAATCAGCCTCATTATCTATTTACACCAAATCATTTATGTAGATATTAAACAGTAAGGGCCCCAGTATGCTTCCTTGTGGGACCCCGTGGCTAATTGATTTCCACTGGGAGCGAAACTTTCCTAGGTGAACTGACTGAGTGCGATCAGTCAAGTAGCTGGAAAGTAGATTAAGCGTTACGTCGCGTACACCATACATTGAGAGCTTCTTAATCAGAGTGATGCGATGTATCCGGTCGAAGGCTTTCGAGAAGTCTACGAATACACCAAGGGTAAGTACTTTGCGTTCAATATTATTTGATATTAATTCCTTCTGCTTAAGTAGGGCTATTTCTGTTGATAAGTTTTCTCTAAAGCCGAGCTGCTTAGATGATATAACATTGTTTCTTTTTAAAAAACTGTTGAGGCGAATAAAAATTATCTTCTCCAGCGCTTTGGAAAAGATCGGAAGGATCGACACTGGCCTGTAATTGCTGAGCACGTTTTTAGGACCACTTTTATAAATAACAATAACTTTCGCTTTTTTCATCGCTGATGGAAAAACTCCGGAGCTAAGTGACAAATTAAATATATGAGTTAGAATTGGGGATATGACATCAAGTACATGAAGAACCGGTAACAATTTTAAGCCAAACGCATCTTCGCTCCTGCTTTTTTTTCATATTCTTAAATACTGTTAGTACTTCTTCATTGCTTGTAGGCAATAATACGATGGAGTCGCACACGTGATTGTTAATATAATGTAGCGCACTAGGATCATGTGAACTGTTAACTAATGTAGTAAAATAATCATTAAATTTGTCGGCTAAATGAGCACCGCTATACTGAGTTCCGTCGATTTCGAGAGCTTCAGATGTTTTAGTCGAAGTTCTATGAAGTAGGCGATTAAGCTTAGCCCAGACTTGACTTTGATCGGTTGTGGCATTGAACATCGAGATATGGTAATCATCCTTACCCTTTCTCAAGGCAGAAGTCACCTTATTGCGGTACGCTTTGAAGGCTGCAAAGTCACCTGGATCACGGCTTTGTAAAAACTTCTGAAATAGTTTATTTTTATAAGAGATCATATGAAGGATGGCTGGTGTCATCCAGGGCTTCCTAGCTTTTTTCGGAGGTTTGACACATTTGTAGGGAATCTTATCTCGATATACAGAAATGAGTATATCCAGGAATGTGTTAAACGCCTCACCTACTTCTGTTTGCTCGAGTACTGGCTCCCAGTTTTTATCTATGATCGCAGCCCTAAATGACCCAAGTGATTCAGAGTTGATAAGCTGTGTCGTCATAAAGGATGTTTTTTTGCAGTATGTGTTTAAAGCAGGAACTTTACACACTAAAAACACAGGAAGGTGGTCACTTAAGCGCTTCGGTGCGGCCTCTTTTCAGAGGCCGATCATAGACAACAGAGGTTTGCGCTGCCATAAGAAAATGTTCGAGTTCGGCAACAGCGCCGACCGCCCACCACGGAGCCCAACGAGGGGACGCGGCAGAACTTGTACACAAGTCTGCGTGACGCCAGTCGTACGCCGCTACTATAACCAAATATGGTGTACCCAAGGTAGGATAGCCACACACGGTTAACCGTTGCCGCCAGGGAGAATGGTAGTAAATGGAAGAGAGTAGAAGACAGGAATGGCCAAAAAATGTGAGAGAGAGACGAAGATTGGGGAGAGAGAGACAGGAAAAGGCGACTACCGATTTCCCCCGGGTGGGCCAGTCCGGGGGTGCTGTCTACGAGAAGCGGAGGCCAAAGAGGTGTGTTGCCTCCACCGAGGAGCCATAAAGGTCCAAACACCCGGCATCGCTTTAACCTCCAGGATCCTCTTTTCCCCGGACACGGCTAAGCCGCGCACGGCTACACGCGGGAGGGGCCAACCCTCGTGTTGCTCGGGTCCGTGGTGTCACAACACACCAAACGCCTGCGGGGGTAAAATTGTGTGGTCACAGTAAAACGGCCTCTCGAATGGAAACTTTGCAGGTCTGGAACAGATGAGCAGTACAGCGAGAAGACACTTACTGCAAGAAATTTGGGACATGGCTAAAATTTATGGGTACGGTATGAAAAGGAGGCCGCAAGCAGCAGCGCGGCAAGCCGTTGCAGCCCTTCGTGACATTGCTGCTGCGACGTTTAAACCTCCCACAACGGACACCGACGATTCAGGTACACCTTCACTCGTACTAGTACGCACGGTCACGATGCACCAAAATTTCATATTGGGGCAGAAACAGTAAGTGATGAAAAACTATATACTGCATGTTGCGTGTTCTAGCATGTGTTTTGTGCTGACATTACCCTACTAAAAATTGTTCAGATGTAATGCTCCACGCTTGCGATGCACACAAGTGTGCAGTCTTCAAGCACACGTATGAAGTATTGTGTGCAAGCATAGCACCTTTCTTTTCTAACACTGTCATTTTGAAAATGGTTGGCATTCACATGTACCTGTAAACTTTTCACTTCAGCACTTGTGGTACCTGCAAGCATTGAGCCGCCCCCCAAAACTGCCGAGGACATATTCGAGGGCATATAGGACGATCCTCTGGAGCTGCCGCAATGTGGTGATGAAAGCAAACCAGCAGTTGTACAAGAACAGCCCGGCTGTGCAGATGTCAGTGGCGCAGACACGCCGCAGTCGGATCAGACACTCGGGAACCACGCATCCAGGATCCAAGCTAGCAACAGTGAGTATTGTGCAGCATGCAACATGTATTGCTTTTTTTAAGAGCGGACACACTGAAGATGACTATCAGTGAAAATAAATCTTTTCATACTTTACACTGTGCAGTTTTTAACACTCAAATTCACAAGGAATTTTTTACATTGCTGCTTCATGATAATTGTAATGTGCTCTCAGCACCTGAACAGAGGTATTCATCAATATATCAGGTGTAGGAGGGCTACTTGCAGCCATCACCAGATGCATGATGTGAAAAGACAAACTACTCATGCACAGGCTATTGTGATGGTTCGTGGGCGCAGGGACTCAGATACAGGAAGCAGTCATAGACGGGACAAATATTTATCAACAGACGGCAAGTACACTTACGATGAGCTACAAGACACTGAACTAATTCTATATGGTCCACGACTTACGCGAGTCGTCACCGCGCATGTCCTCAGGCTCACTGAAGATACGATGAGTCTATGAGCACCATCGTAAGATGCTCACTCACAGTACTTGATGATGATGTCGGAGACGTCCGCACTTGCAAACTTGCAGCGCAGTTTGTACGAATAAACCATACAGGCGGTCAGCGCACCTGCAGACCATGAACTGCTCATGCGACGGCACGGCAGGCCCACGCGATCAGCAATGCGGCACAGTGGCCTGCCGTGCCATCGCGCAACTCATGTGTGTCGTGGAATGCGTGGACCGTATAGAATTACTTCAGCATCTCATAGCTCATCGTAAGTGTATTTGTTGTAGTCTGTTGTTGATAAATGTTTGTCCTGTCTATGACTCTGCTTCCTGTATCTGAGTCCCTGGGCCCACGAACCACCACACTACAGAGTGAACTGTGTTAATTTATCATCTTGGTACATTTCAAAATGCTCAATGCAGGGAGGAAGAGGTCCCATGCTTCGGGTACCAACGCAGATCACGAGTTCCTGGAGAAGCGATGGAACCATGAAAGAGACCTCAATGCAAAGGCAACACAGGTGGAGCTGGAGAAGATAATGATGATGATGTATGGTGTTTAATGGCGCAAGGGCCAAGTATGGCCAAAGAGCGCCATGCCAGTGTTTGTGAGTTTGTAGTGGAGCAATGAATTCTGCGAAGTAGATGAGGCGTGGCTGTAAAGGGGCCTAAAAATAATCGCTGTATAGTGCGTAAAATATACGTGTACTAAAATCATGGCAGTGACTAATGAGGTGTACTATGAAATTGAGAATGCATTGAGAAAGAAGAATACTATATTTAAAATATTTAAAATGCAGTAATTGGCAAGAAGCACTACTGCCTAAACAGAGCCTTGAACCACAAGGGCCTGGAGGCATGTGCTATAAAAAAAAACTACTATCACAGCGGCATCCTCAGGAGAGAGGATGCGCTATGAACTAGTTGGGCTAATAACATGCAGGACCACATCGTTCAAAAATTTGGCGACGGCTTTGGCATTAAAAAGCGGTTCTTCACCAAGAAACACAATGGGGTGAAGCGGGACATGATATTGGTACGCTTGTGGAAAATATTTCCTTCTTTCTGTTTCGGCTTCCCGGCACTCCACGAGGACATGGAGGACGGTCAGCCTTTCACCACATCTACCACAGGTTGGTGGTTCGTCACCAGTAAGCAAAACATTGTGGGTGCCATATGTATGTCCTATTCTGAGACGACAGAATAGGACATCAGTTCGTCGTGTTTTCGTTATGGGAGGCCAGAAACCTAACTGTGGTTTAATGAAGTGAAGCTTATTATTTATTTCAGCATCCCACAAGCGTTGCCAGTGGCTTCGCAGTTCCTTTCGCAGGAAAGGCTTCAAATCTGTTGCAGGAACAGCAGTTGTAGGGTTAATAGCCTGAGATGTAACAGATGTGGCCATTTGATCTGCTCGAACATTACCCTCAATGCCTCTATGACCCGGCACCCAGCATATAATTATATGCCGGTTTGATATATACGCTCTGCATATGATGGAATAGAGCTCAGTCAGTAAAGGATTTTTGTGTTTGCAGAGTGACATCAGGGCTTTCACGACGCTTAGGGAGTCTGTAAATATAATTGCTTTTTGAAGTTTTGATTTCCTTATATGGTTCACGGCCGACAATAGTGCATGGGCCTCAGCCGTAAAGATACTCGTTTCCGGGTGCAGTACACCGGATTCCGAGAAGGATGGGCCGATGGCTGCATATGACACGCCGGTATGTGACCTAGAAGCGTCTGTGTAAAACTCTGCGCATGAGTACTTGGATTGAAGCTCTAGGAAGTGCATTTTAATGTGTGCCTCTGGTGCGTTTTTCGTAACCTCTACAAATGATGTATCGCAATCTATGAGTTGCCACTGCCACGGTGGTAACAGTTTTGCTGGAGCCATAAGACAATGTTCAAGAACAGGAACACCCATTTCCTCACTGAGGTTCCTCACGCGCAAAGAGAAGGGCTTTCTCGCTGCCGGTCGATTATGGAAGAGTGTGGTAGCGGTCACGTCATTTATAGTTGAATAAGAAGGATGTTCAGTGTTCACGCGTCTGCTCAGAAAATACGTGAAACTGCTATATGAACGCTGCAGATGGAGTGACCACTGATTCGACTCTACATAGAGGCTCTGGACAGGACTTGTTCGGAAAGCACCGGTCGCGAGGCGGATTCCCAGATGGTGAACGGGGTCTAGTATTTTAATGCACTTGGCGTTGCAGAATTATACACTATAGCTCCGTAATCGAGACGTGAGCGGACAAGGCTTTTATAGAGGTTAAGCAGACACTTTCGATCACTACCCCAAGTCGTACGTGACAGAAGCTTTAAAAGGTTCATTGTCTTCAGGCATTTTGCCTTCAGATACTTAATATGAGGAATAAATGTAAGCTTGGAATCTAAAATAATGCCTAGAAACTTATGCTCGCTGCTCACAGAGAGCGCATCTCCTTTGATTTCTATACTGGGGACAGGCGTTATGCCTCTCTTGTTTGTAAAGAGTACGCAAGTGCTCTTCTGGGCGTTTACTTTAAAACCATTCTCATCTGCCCATTTGGACAATCTGTTTATTCCCAGCTGCGCTTGTCGTTCGCAGATGGCAATATTGCATGACTTAAAGGCTATCTGCACATCGTCGACATAAACAGAATAAAACATAGTGCGTGGGATGACTGTGTGCAGGGAACTCATTTTTACAATAAATAGTGTGCAACTAAGCACGCCCCCTTGTGGCACACCGGTCTCTTGGGTGAATGACTTCGAAAAAGCGTTACCCACTCTTACGCGGAATGTGCGATTAGATAGGTAACTTTCGATTGTATTTAACATGTTGCCACGGACACCCATCGCGGAAAGATCTCTGAGAATGCCGTAGCGCCATGTCGTGTCATAAGCTTTCTCTAGGTCGAGGAACACTGAAATACAGAACTGCTTATGTATAAAAGCGTCTCTAATATAAGACTCAATGCGAACAAGGTGGTCTGTTGTGGACATACCTTCCCTGAAACCACATTGGAAGGGGTCTAGTAATTTGTTATTTTCAAGGAAACAAATTAAGCGCCTGTTGATCATTTTTTCAAATAGTTTGCACAGACAGCTTGTTAGCGCTATTGGCCTGTAGCTGCTGTCTAGGGACGGGTCTTTGCCTTGTTTAAGCACGGGGATGACTATGGCCTCCTTCCACGAGGGCGGGATATACCCAGCCGCCCACATGGCATTGAAAAGAGACAGGAGTGTTTTCAGCGCTTCAGGATGCAGGTGCTTAATCATTTCATACATGACACGATCGCCGCCTGGCGCCGAGTTGTTGCAGCAAGTAAGAGAAGCTTTAAGTTCAACTAGGCTGAATGGGCAGTTGTAATCTTCATTTTGTGAACATTTTCGATCAAGGGGCTTTCGCTCTGCGTGTTCTTTGAACCTGAGAAATGCTTGTGTGTAGTGGGACGCACTGGATACATGTTCGAAGTGTTCGCCCAGACAACCTGCCTGGTCTTCCAGGCTCTCACCTTGTGTACTGACTAACGGTAAAGGGTGTACCTCCCGGCATTTTAATTTATTTACTCGATTCCACACTTTTGTCTCATCCGTGTAAGAATTTATACTGGAGATGTACTTCTCCCAACTCTCCCTTTTAGCACGTCGACGTGTTCTTCTACCCTGGGACTTTATTTGTTTGAACCTAATCAAATTTTCAGCAGTTGGGGAGTCGCGAAGTCGTCCCCAAGCTTTGTTTTGATTTTTCCGTGCTTGTTTACATTCTTCATTCCACCACGGGATGCGACGTTTATTCGTAAGTCCGTTAGTTTGAAGGATGTATTTCGTAGCAGCGTCAATTATTAAGCCTGTTATATACGCCACAGCGTCTTCTATATTAAAGGAGGCAATATCATCCGTGCTTAAATATGTAAGTTCTCGGAAATGTTCCCAGTTAGCTGTCTCCACCTTCCATCGGGGAATGTGTGCCGAGCATCCATCTTGTTTTGTTAAGTTTAACATGATTGGGAAGTGGTCGCTCCCAAAAGGGTTTTTGATAACAGACCACTCCAGGTACGGGATTAGCGTACACGACACGATACTTAAATCTATGGAGGAGTATGTATTATGCGCCACGCTGTAGTACGTTGGCTCTTTCTTATTTAGTATACATGCTCGTGAGGAAAACAGAAAGTTTTCAATCAGGCGACCTCTCGCATCGCAACGAGAGTCTCCCCACAAGGTGTTATGTGCATTTAAATCTCCGACAACTATGTATGGAGCAGGAAGTTCATCTATGTAATTTTGAAATTCCGTTTTATTAAGTGAATAGCTGGGAGGGATGTATATTGAACTAATAGTGATTAGCTTGTCAAACAACACCCCTCGGACAGCAACTGCCTCTAGGGGCGTATGAAGTTTTAATTCCCGGCAGGCAACACCTCTGTCTACTATGATAGCCACACCACCGGATGACACAACAGTGTCATCGCGGTCTTTGCTAAAAATAGCGTATTGTGTGAGAAAATTTGTTTGTGTACATTTCAGGTGCGTTTCTTGAACACACAGCACCTTAGGGTTAAACCTGTGTAGGATGTCTTTAACGTCATCGAGGTTGTGAAGGAGTCCTCTGACGTTCCACTGTATTATTTGTGTATTCATCGTGGGAATGTTTTTTGTGCTGTGTGTTTAAGAGAGAGCAGTTACTTCACAGAGCCCTTGTCGGGCCCTGTGATGCGGGCTTTTTCTTGTTTGGAGCGATCGCGAGATTCACGGCGCTCCTTAGGCGCTGATGGCGCCGTCTGGCTTGTTGTTGTGTCCATGGCCTCTTGCGAGGCGTTGGGCACGCGCTCTTGCGAGCGGTTTGTTTTACGTGCGGGCCTCGTCTCGATGGACGAGATCCCTGAGGCCACCAGCCCGGAGGTCGATGGCCCCTTGTTCTGAGGTGGCGGAGCAGCGCTAGCTGCAGCCGCTGAGGGGGCGGATGGCGTCGCTGGCAGCTCACCGCGTGTGAGCCGGACAGCCGCCGGAAACCGTTGTGTCGCTGCCCCCTGACGCGCCACATCGGCAAAGGTGTTCTTGGGCAGGTATGATACCCGCCTACGTGCCTCCTTGAATGATATGTTCTCCTTTACTTTGATTGATACTATTTCTTTTTCTCTTTTCCAGGTGGGGCACGACCGCGAGTATGCGGCGTGCTCCCCAGCACAGTTCACACAGTGGAGAGAGTTTTCACATGATTCAGCGAGATGTTCGTTCGCACTGCATTTTGCACAAGTCTGACGGCCTCGGCAGTTCTGTGAACTGTGGCCAAATCTTTGGCATTTGAAGCAACGGAGAGGGTTAGGGATGTACGGCCTTACTCGGATTTTAATGTAACCTGCCTCGATGGTTTCTGGCAGCACACTGGAGCCGAATGTGAGTATTAGGTGCTTAGTGTCAATTTCTTTACCATCACGCCTCATTCTGATTCGTTTTACGTTGATCACATTTTGTTCTTTCCATTCTTCCAGAAGTTCAGACTCGCTCAGCTCCATGAGATCATCATCGGAAATCACACCGCGGTTGGTGTTCATGGTGCGGTGTGGGGTCACTGAAACTGGTATGTCCCCGAGAGACACTAGATTACAAAGTTTTTCATATTGCTTTTTGTCATGTAGTTCCAAGAGAAGGTCGCCACTCGCAAGTCTGGTTGCCTTATAGCCTCGGCCAATTGTCTGAGTTAGACTTTTGGAAACGAGGAAGGGCGAGATCATTCTCGTTGTCTTTCCTGGTTTCTCACAGTGTATTACCTGATACCGGGGGAAATTCTCAGTGTTGCGACCAAAAAATTTAAATATTTCTTCGGTGCGCCCTCGTTTCTGAGGGCGATCAGAGAGCTTGGGAAAGGAGCTATCCATGAAAAATTTTCAGTTTTCGGTAGTAACGCCAGCCGCCCACCGTGGAGCCCAACAAGGGGACGCCACAGGTCTTATAAAAACAAGTCCTGCGGACGCCAGCTGTACGTCACCACTATAACCGAATATGAAATAACCTAGGTAGGCTACTCACACAGGGTTAACCCTCGCTGCCAAGAAGGTCGGAAGTAATATGGAAGAGAGTAGACGACAGAAAAGATGAAAAGGCGAGAGAGAAAGACGAAGATTGGAGAGAGAGACAGGAAAAGGCAACTACCGATTTCCCCCGGGTGGGTCAGTCCGGGGGTGCCGTCTACGTGAAGCCGAGGCCAAAGGGGTGTGTTGCCTCCGCCGAGGGGCCGTAAAGGTCCAAACACCCGGCATTGGCTCAACCCCCAGGATCCCCTTTTCCCCGGACACGGCTAAGCCGCGCACGGTTAGACGCGGGAGGTTCCAAACCTCGTGTGCTCGGGTACGTGGTGGCGCAACTCACCAAACGCCTGCTGACGCAGACGCCCCTGCGGGGAGCTGGAGAAGATAGCCTTAAAGAGAGAACTAGAAGCGAAGGAAAGGCGCTCGGAAAGAAAATCTAAGCACCAACAAAACAAGTTGGAAAAAGACTACACGCTGAAAGAGAAGGAGCTGGAGTTACGTGCTCATGAATTGAAAGCGTGAGAGCACCAGAATGAAATGCTAAGCAACAACCAACAGGCTAATAAACAAAGTGAAATGTGTGCACTTTTGCTTCAATGGTAAACAAAAATGTGTTGCATGCACTAGCATGCCCTGTACGACAATTCCGCATTGCGCATTTATGTATGCGGTTCCTTGCACTGACTACTACATAGTTGGCCTGAGGTAATACATAAGACATGGTGGTTCCAGGTCTAAATATGAAGAGACCTGGCTGCCATACATGCACGCATGTATAATGTTAAGTATGACGGCTACTCTGTACATTCGAGGTACAGCCTGAAGTAGAACCTTCTGGGTTTTCTTGAAATCCAAGAAAGCAAATTCGGAGATTATTTTACCAAACCCCTATTCTACTGATTGCCTAACAGCACTCGTGGCAGCATTGAATTTCTCCTGCTGTACTGTCTTCCTTGACCCCCCATATGGATTCATGAGCAGGGGGCGTAGTGGATAAGCAGGGTCACCATACAGGACGAAGTGTTGGTTGCCTTCATTCACCTTTTCAAGCTTTTTGTACAGTCCACTGTATTGAAGGATCCCTGAAAAAGGCATACGAGCATTTAAGCAGAAATTAAACTTCCGGAAATATTGAAGTGAAGTATTACAATGGGATGAGAGCAAACTAATGCACATGTGCCAGTTACGAATGCACGAATGGGCCTGTACACATTACAATTAGTCGCAAGCTGGCAGGAAAACATTCAAGAGCTGTGATCTGGTGTCTGCGAGCACCACATGGTGCATATTACTCGACAATCAAAACAAAAAGCATAGGTAAGATGCGCCGCACATAGCATTCCTCTTTTTACAATGCTCATTACACGAGCCACTTGAGGCCCCCGAATAGCTCGAACAGGTGATTGACATAACTTGTTGGTCAGTAGAAACACTAGCCAAGAATCCAGAAATTGTTCAAGCATAGATAGCATTCTATAGACTTTATGGCCTAATAAATTGCAATGCACAGCTTTAACAGTGATCACGTTTTTAGTCTGGTTAACACAAGCGTGGTGTCATATCGTGTGCATATATTCACTTTTTTTCTAGGATACCATCCCTCCACAACGTACCAGCATCATGCTTGCTCCCAGGGTATGGGCCATCCAGCTCGCATATCAGACCATTTGAGCACATCAAGGACTGGTGCCCAGAAAAATAAATTAGTTAATTGGGGTTTAGTGGCGCAAAAGCGACTAAGGATTTGCTGTGCCAAACATAAGGTGTTATGAATAAAAATTTTAAAACAGCAAAAGCTGTGTTGGTCTATAGCTTGTTTAGATAGCCGGTATCATCTAGAAATTTAAAAAGGTCCGGCAATGGCACTAGTTCATGATCTCCTAAAACTAAGGCAGGGCGTAACGGTATGTGTAACCTATATAAGTTCTGTAAAAGATTTCGTCTCTGTATTTCGATATGTTTACATGTCAGTAAAATATGAACCACTGTCAGCAGTTCTTGGCAATTGTCTCATATTGGTGGGTATTCTTTTGTAAGTAAAAAATTGTGTGAGGTGTGTGTGCCTAAACCGTAGTCGACATAAAACTACTTCCATGAACCGTTGCTGGTGACTACATGACTTCCATTCGCCAAGTAAGGGTTTAGTGAGATGTAACTTGTTGTTTGTACAATGGTCCCATTCGTGTTGCCATTTTGACCTCAAGGCCTTCCGAATCGCGCGGATACTATCTTTATATGGGAGCATTCTGTTTGTTATGTTTTTGTATGCTGCCATTTATGCACATCTATCAGTTGCTTCAATACCCGGTATTCCAACATGGCTTGGTACCCAGCAAAATCTGATTGATCAGCCGTATTTGTTTGATGTTACCAGGTTTAAAATATCCCCCAACAGGGGTTCACATTCGGATTTCACGGGTAGAGCCTTCAGTGTGCTTAAGGGATCAGTTTATATGACTGTGTTTTCGTGTTTGTCAGCGATGATCTATTTAACTACAGTCCATATTGCGTAGACTTCCGCCGTGTAAACAGAAGCATGCTGTGGTAGTCGAATACTTGTTTCCCTATTTTTTGTCACGACTCCCACGCCAACGTGTTCTTTCGTTTTAGAGCCCTCAGTGTAAAATTCCATGTAAGTTTGATATTTCTCCTGAACAGCGCAGAATTCTTGTATGATGTGTTCGTGTGGGGCGTCATTTTTCTTTAGAGGGGTTAATGCCCAGTCACATAACTCTATGAACTCGCACCATGGGGGTAATCGTTGTGGCCTTTTAGCAACCTGAAGGACCTCATGAGGAATGTCATAATCACGACAGTATTCTTCATATCGCAGCAGAAGCGGTTTAATCATGTTTGGTTTATTTGCATAGTGTAAGCGTGAGTTGCACTGCGTGACGATGTTGTAGCATATGTGTTGTGGTTATGACTGAATTCGAAGTATATAGGAAAACGTTGGGAGCACTCTGCGCTGCTGCAAAGGATGCTCATTAGATTCAGTGTATAAACTCTGGACAGGTGATGTTCTGTCAGCACCACTTGCCAGTCGTAGTCCAAGGTTATGAATTGGGTCAAGTCGTCGGATGTAAGACGATCTGGCTGATCCATAAATGATGCTACCATAGTCTAATATGCTATGTACTAAAGAGCGGTAGATGTGTAGCAGGCATTTACGGTCAGAGCCCCAGCGCTTCCGGGACAAGACTTTGAGGATGTTGAGTGCATTGTTCCCTTTAATTTTAAGGCTATTTATGTGTGCAAGAAAGGTCAACTTTTTATCGAAGAGAACACCCAGAAACTTGTGTTCTTGTTTTACCGTTAGTATGGCTTCCTGCAACATAACGGTGGGATCTGGTTGTAGGCCTCTTTTCTGTGAAAAGACAACACTAATAGCTTTTCTTCAGTTGAGAAACGAAAATAGTTTTCAGATGCCCACTGCGTGAGTTTGTTTAATGTAATTTTAGTTTGCCGTTCGCAGGTTGCCATGTTCGATGCACGACACGCAATTTGTAGATCATCCACATATAACGAGTGCATTACAGATGGTGGAATTACATTATTTACGGAGTTCATTTTTATGACAAATAGTGTTGTGCTTAATACACATCCTTGTGGCACACAATTTTCTTGGATGAATATGCGTGACAGCACCATTCCTAAACGCACTTGAAAGGTTCGGTCGGACATGAAATCGGCTAGACATTTGAGCATTCTACCGCGGATCCCTAAATCCACTAAGTCCCTCAAAATACCAAACATCCATGTTGTATCGTATGCCTTTTCTAAGTCGAAGAAAATTGAGACAGTATTGTTAGTGTAGAAAGGCAGCACGTATCTCGTGTTCTAACCGGACTAGATGGTCTGTTGTACCTTTCTTGTACCCACTCTGATGGTTGTCCAAAAGGTTCTCGGTTTCAAGGACGTATGTCAATCTTATGTTTATAATTGTTTCATATGACATTGCAAGACAACTCGTGAGTGCTATAGTAGAGCACTGCACGGGCCGATTTTTCCAGCCCGAGCCTGGCCCGGGCTAGAGGAAAAATCGGCCCGTGCAGTGCTCTACTATAGCACTCACGAGTTGTCTTGCAAAGTCATATGAAACAATTATAAACATAAGATTGACATACTTCCTTGAAACCGAGAACCCGAGCCCGGCCGGGGCCCGTTTTTACGTTGGGCGGCCCGCCCGAGCCCGATCAAAACTTTTATGGCGAGACCCGGGCCCGGCCCGGCCCCGGGTCTCGTTACCCGCCCGGCCCGGCCCGCCACCCCTTTACCTCAGGCCCGAGCCCGGCCCGAGCCCGGCTCGAAACTGGCCCGAACCCGGCCCGAGACCGAAAAATACATGTTTTTCAGAGTTGAGACGCCCGAGAATAACTCGCTGCACGTTACATGCACACCACCAGAAAGCCCGAGCACGGTCCGGGCCCGCGTCAAAAAACCCGAGCCCGGCCCGGGCCCGGGTCAAAAAGCACACGCCGCGCCCGAGCCCGGCTCGAGCCCCTGAAAAAACTGCTCTACCCGGCCCGGCCCACGGGCCGCGCCGGGCCCGGGCTTTCGGGTAAGCAGGAGCCCGTGCAGTGCTCTATGCTACAGGCCTTTAGCTGGTTGCTGTTAGAGGATGATGATGATGATGATGATGTGTGGTGTTTTGTGGCGCAAGGGCCAGTTATGGCCAAAGAGCGCCATGCCAGTGTTTGTGAGTGTGCAGTGGAGCGATGAATTCTGAGAAGTAGATGAAGCGTGGCTGTAAAAGCTGTTAGAGGATGCTTTCCAGCTTTCAAGAAAGGGATTATAATAGCTTTCTTCGACTCATTCGGCATTTTCCCCGTTTCCCAGATTACATTAAAGAAACGAAGTAAGGTATCCACTGCTTTAGGGGAGAGATGCGCCAGCATTGTATAATGTACTCTGTCTGGACCGGATGCTGTCTTTTTGCCAGAAGTACCCTGTTGAGTTTTTGGAGTGTTAAGGGGGTGTTATACGACTTCTCGGAACTTCCTGTTGTAGGAAGCTTTTGTTTTTCTGCTGATTGCTTATATTTTTGAAATTTAGGAGAATAGTTTACTGAGCTTGATATGTCACGAATATGCTGGCCTAATATGTCTGCTTGCTCTTTTTTGCTTGCCTGGGGGTGAGAGTATGGGGATCGTGTATTGAGTGTAGTTTCGTCTAAACTTATGAAGTTGATGCCACATTCTTTTAGATGTTATCGAGCTATTTATAGATGATACATAATTTTTTCATGACTGTCTTTCGGCTTGCCTGCGTGTGTACCTGGCTTTCGCTTTTTTTGAAAAAGAAGAGGTTACCTTGTGTTGGATATCGCCGAAAGATACCCCATGCTTTGTTTTGTAGCTTTTTAGTTTCTGTACATACATTCGTCCACCAGGGTTTTAATTTTTCCCTAAAACGCCAGAGCTTTGAAGGGTTGTCTGTTCTGCTGCAGCAAGTATACTGGTAGTAATTTTTTTCATTCACTTCACCTATGGTTAATCCATCCGGTATGTCACCCAGACTAGCCTTTTCGGTGAAGCAGTCTGCTAGATGTAGTTTCCAACGGGGTGATCTCGATGGTGTGGTGGGGAAAGCAGATGTTTTTTAATAGAAGGCATATGGTCACTACCGTAGAGATTGTCGATAACACTCCATTGGAAATCGTTAAAGATAGATGGGGAGCACAGCACCAGATCAAGACAGCTCATAGCTCCTGTGCATGGGGAGCAGTAGATTGCGTAACCAGTGTTTAAAAAAATTAAATTATGGGGTTTTACGTGCCAAAACCAGTTCTGATTATGAGGCACGCCGTAGTGGAGGACTCCGGAAATTTATACCACCTGGGGTTCTTTAACGTGCACCTAAATCTAAGTACACGGGTGTTTTCGCATTTCGCCCCCATCGAAATGCGGCCGCCGTGGCCGGGATTCGATCCCGCGACCTCGTGCTCAGCAGCCCAACACCATGATGATGATGTATGTTGTTTAATGGCGCAAGGGCCAGGTATGGCCAAAGAGCGCCAGGCCTGTGTTAATAAGTTCACAATGGAGCAATGAATTGCGAAATGTAGATGTGTCGTGGCTGTAAAAGGGCCTAAAAACAATCGCTGTAAAATGCGTAAAATGTATATGTAATAAAATTATGGCAATGGCTAATGAGGTGCACTATGAAACGAAAGAACAAATTACAAGATAATGATAATAAATGAGAATTTATCACTGATGAGTCTTTCAAAAAGCACTACTGCCTTGACAGGCCCTTTGAAATGCAAGGGCCTGGAGACGCGTGCTATACAAAACTACGATCGCAGCGGCATCCTCTGGAAAGAGGATGCGCTATGAAACTATTGGGCAAATAACATGCAATGTAACATCGCTAAGAAAACCCAGGACAGCTTTGGTGTTAAAGAGGGGTTTGTCACCCAGAAACATAGCGGGATGGAGAGGGAGACAGTACCGGTACGCTAGAGGAAAGTGCCTTTTTCTCTCTGTTTCGGCTTCCCTGCACTCCACGAGGGCGTGGAGCACGGTAAGCCTCTCTCCACATCTACCACAGGTTGGTGGGTCATTTCCAGTTAAAAGAAAATTGTGGGTGCCGTATGTATGTCCTATTCTCAAACGAGAGAATAGGACATTAGTTCTTCGTATTTTCGTAACGGGATGCCAGGGACCTATCTGTGGCTTAACTAAATGGAGCTTATTGTTCGTTTCGGCATCCCACAAGCGCTGCCAGTGGCTTCGAAGATTATTTCTTAAGTAGGGCTTGAGGTCTGCGGCAGGGATAGAAGCTGTAGGGTTAAGGGCTCGCGATGTAGTTGATGAGGCCATTTGATCAGCCAGAACATTGCCCTCGATGCCTCTATGGCCAGGCACCCAGCACAAAATAATATGCTGGTTAGCCATATATGCTTTGCACAGAGCAGAATACAGTTCAATGAGTACGGGGTTTTTGTGTCTGTGTAGAGTCATGATAGCTTTTACAACGCTTAGGGAGTCTGTAAATATTATTGATCGTTTGAGTTTTGACTTGCCTATATTCTTCACGGCTGATAAAAGTGCATAGGCTTCAGCCGTAAAAATGCTTGTTTCCGGGTGCAGTACATCGGACTCGGAGAACGATGGGCCGACTACTGCATAAGAAACCCCTGCATGTGACTTGGAAGCGTCAGTGTAAAACTGAGTGCAGGACGAGTACTTGAACTGGATTTCTAGAAAATGCATCTGGATATGTGCCTCTGGAGCGTCTTTTGTGACCTCTACAAACGAAGTATCACACTCTATGAGTTGCCACTGCCACGGTGGCACTGGATTTGCTGGGGCCATCAAATTATTTTCAAGTAGTGGGATATCCATTTCTGCACTAATTTTTCTTATACGTAGTGAAAAGGGTTCTCTTACTGTCGGCCGGTTATTAAACAGTGTGGCACTCGTCATATCATTTATGATTGAGAAGGACGGATGTTCCGAGTTCGAATTTACTTTCAGGAAATAGGTAAGGCTTAAGTATGAACGTTGCATGTCAAGCGACCACACGTCCGCTTCTACGTACAAGCTTGACACGGGACTTGTCCTGAAGGCACCAGTGGCTAGGCGGATGCCTAGATGGTGTACAGGATCCAGCATCCTTAGGGCGCTTGGCGTAGCGGAATGGTACACTATGGCGCCGTAATCTAGTCGTGTGCGTATGAGGCTCTTATACAGATTTAAAAGGCACTTTGTGTCACTACCCCAAACGGTGCGTGACAACACTTTTAGAATATTCATTGTTTTCATGCACTTGTTTCTTATATACTGTATGTGTGCCACAAATGTAAGTTTCGTATCTAGAATTACACCTAAAAATTTATGTTCTGTTTTTACGGCCACACGTTGTCCCTGCAACTCAATGTCAGGATCGGGGTGCAGACCCCTCTTCCTGGAGAACAGGACGCAGGTGGTCTTTTGTGGGTTAAGGCTAAATCCATTCTCGTCTGCCCACTTAGACACCTTGTTCAGACCAAGCTGAATCTGCCGCTCACAGACTGCAAGATTGCACGAGGCGAAACCTATCTGTACATCATCGACGTATGCAGAGTAAAACATGTTTCTTGGGATGTACACACGCAAAGAACTCATTTTTACGATGAAGAGAGTGCAACTCAGCACCCCGCCCTGTGGCACTCCAGTTTCCTGCACAAATGGTCTTGATACAGCATTTCCCACACGAACACGGAATGTGCGATTGGATAAATAACTTTCTATGACATTTAACATGTTACCACGTATACCAACGTGTGAGAGGTCTCTAAGTATTCCAAACCGCCACGTGGTATCATAGGCTTTTTCCATATCAAGGAATACAGACAGAAAGAACTGTTTATGGACAAAAGCTTCACGAATTTGCGTCTCAATACGTATTAGATGGTCGGCGGTGGATCGACCCTCTCGAAACCCGCATTGGTACGGGTCAAGCAATTTGTTTGATTCGAGGAAGTGTACTAGTCTGCGGTTTATCATTTTTTCGAACAGTTTGCAGAGACAGCTTGTTAGTGCTATAGGCCGGTAACTTGAAGCAGACGATGGGTCCTTGCCCTGCTTCAGTATAGGAATGACAATGGCCTCTTTCCAGGCAGAGGGGATCTTGCCGGAGGACCATATAGCGTTGTAAAGGCAGAGGAGAGTTTTCTTTGTTTCTTGGGGAAGGTGTTTTAGCATTTGATAAACTATGCGGTCAGAGCCTGGGGCAGACTTGTTGCAACAACTAAGGGACGCATACAGCTCAGCGATGCAAAATGGCCGGTTGTATGCCTCGTCTCCGGTGCATTTTCTTTCTATTTTCTGTTTTTCTATGGTAGCCTTGTGTCTTTTAAATGTTGGCGAATAATGGAATGAGCTGGACACATGTTCAAAATGTGCTCCCAGGCAGTTAGCTTGTTCTTCCAGACTGTCGCCTTGTGTGTTTACCAACGGGAGTGAATAAGTTTGTAGCCCTTTTATCTTATTAACTTTCTTCCAGACTCTGCCCTCATCTGTATACGAGTTGATGCCTGATAAAAACTTCTCCCAACTCTCTCTCCTGGCCTGTCGACGCGTTCTTCTGCCCTGCGATTTTATCTTCTTAAAATTGACAAGATTCTCCGCAGTTGGGGAGTCCCGTAGCAAGCCCCACGCTTTGTTCTGTTTCCTACGTGCGTTCCGACATTCGTCGTTCCACCATGGGACACGGCGTTTGCAGGTCGCACCACTTATTTGAGGTATACATTCAGAGGCGGCATCAATTATAAGAGATGTAAGACACTCGACAGCAGCATCAATTCCCAGCGAAGATATGTCAGACCACGAGATACTACTTGTAAGACTTTGGAATTTCTCCCAATCTGCCGTATCCAACTTCCAGCGAGGTGCCTGTGGTGGTTCGTTTTGTAGTGGTGATCTCAGCAGTATCGGGAAGTGGTCACTGCCGTAAGGATTTTTTATAACTTCCCATTTAAGCTCAGCAAATATAGACGAGGAAGCTACACTGAGATCAATGGAAGAAAACGTTTTGTTTGCGAGATTGTAGTAGGTGGGTTCCTTCTTATTCAGGAGACACGCACCAGAGGAGAAAAGAAATTGTTCGATTAGGCGTCCTCGTGCATCGATACGCGTGTCGCCCCACAAGCTGCTGTGTGCATTGAAATCGCCAAGAACGAGGTAAGGTTCTGGTAATTCATCTATAAATGACTGAAATTCATGCTTGTGTAAAGGATAATGTGGGGGTATGTAGAGCGAGCAAACGGTTATGAGCTTACCCAGAAGTACAGCACGAACGGCTACCGCCTCAAGTGCTGTATTGAGTAGAAGTTGCTGACAGGCTACACTTCTGTCGAGTATGATGGCCACACCACCAGATGATGCGGCAGAGTCCTCGCGGTCTCTTCTGAAAACAATATTCTGATGTAGGAAGTTGGTGTTTCTGGAGTTTAGGTGTGTTTCTTGAACACACAGCACCTTTGGATTAAATTTATTGATAAGTTCTTGGATGTCGTCGAGGTTGTGGATTAGTCCCCTAACATTCCACTGCATTATTGTGTTCATGTTGGAGGAAAATAAAAGGTGCTGTGTGTCTCAAAAGGGAGAAGGGTGACTTACTTTACAGAGCCTTTGCTAGGCCCTGTAATTGGTGTTTTGTCTTTTTTGGAGCGGTCAAGAGAACCTCGCCGCTCCTTCGACGCTACTAGCGCCGTTTGGCTTGGACTAGTGTCCATAGCCTCTTGCGAGGCACTGGACACCCGCTCCAGAGAGCGATGTGTGCGTCGCGTAGACTTCATCTCGAGCGATGAAGCCTTCGCCCCCACCGGGCTGGAGGTCGACAGGACCCCTGTGGCCTCTGCGGTGCCCTGGCTGCTGCCGGAGCTTGTAGAGGCCACTGGTGTGGACACTGTGAGAGATGGCAGGGCAGCGTTGGCTGCTCCCACCTTAGGGGCGGGTGGCGTTAGCCTCGGCACGCTAGACGTGGTCCGGGCTACCGCCAGAGGCCGTTGTGGTGCCGCCCCCCGTTGCACCACTTCGGCGAAAGATGTTTTAAGCAAGAACAACGAGGAGATACGTTGACGTGCTTCGCGGAATGTGATATTCTCCTTCACTTTTACAGTAATTATTTCTTTTTCTTTCTTCCAGGCTGGACAAGCTCTGGAGTATGCCGGGTGACTGCCGTCGCAGTTCGCACAATGTACCTCGTCATTATTGCAATCGTCAGAAGAGTGACCAGTTGTGCCGCACTTTGCGCACATAAGCTGCCCTCGGCAGCTCTGGGATGCGTGACCAAATCTTTGACATTTGAAGCAACGTCGCGGGTTCGGAATGTATGGTCGAACATGAAGTTTTACGTAGCCGGTTTCCAGAGTCTCGGGTAAAGTAGTTGAACTGAAAGTGAGTATTAAATGCTTTGTTGGGATTTCGTTGTCATTCCGTCTGATTTTGATGCGCTGCACATGGATTACCCCTTGGTCCTTCCATCCATCCAGGAGTTCTTCTTCATTCAATGTCATTAGGTCTTCGTCTGATACTACACCTTTTACTGTGTTCATTGTTCGATGTGCGCTTACAGAAACAGGGATGTTACCAAAGGCTACGAGATGTGCGAGTTTGTTGTATTGTTCCTTGTCTTTTAGTTCGAGTAGCAAATCTCCGGTTGCCATCTTTGTTGCCTTATACCCAGCTCCAATGGTCTCTTTTAGGCACTTGGCCACAAGAAATGGGGAAATTGCTCTAGCTTTTGTAGATGATTGTTCGCAGTGGAGGACGTGGAATTTCGGGAAACGTTCGTTGTTTTTGTTCAAGAATAGTGATGTTGCATCGGTGCGTACCCTTTTCGAGGCACGATCAGTTGAGAAAGGGTTCGGGGATCCCATGGAAAGAAACTACTTGTTCGGCAACAGCGTCTGCCACCCACCGCGGAGCCCAACAAGGGGACGTGGCAGAACATAGAGACAAGTCTGCACAGCGCCAGCAGTATGCCATTGCTATAACCCAATATGGTATACCCAAGGTAGGACAGCCACACCAGGTTAACCCTTGCCGCCAGGAAAAGTCGAAGTGAATGGAAAAGATGAGAGGACAGGACAGATTAAAAGTGGAAGGGAAAGACGAAGATGATGGTAGAGAGAGATAGGAAAAGACGACTACCGGTTTCCCCCGGGCGGGTCAGTCCGGGGGTGCCGTCTACGTGAAGCAGAGGCCAAAGGGGTGTGTTGCCTCCGCCGAGGGGCCTTAAAGGTCCAAACACCCGGCTTCGGCTCAACCCCCAGGATCCCCTTTTCCCCGGACACGGCTAAGCCACGCACGGTTAAACGTGGGAGGGTCCAACCCCCATGTGCTCGGGTCCGTGGTGTCGCAACACACCAAACGCCTGCTCACGCAGACGCCCCTGCGGGAGCCCAACACCATAGCCACTGAGCAACCACGGCGGGTAACCAGTGTTTAAAAGGCATATGTCATTTGTAAGGATAAAATCTTCAAGTGTTTGTCCCCTGGTGTCGTTTGTTTTACTACCCCATAACGTGTTATGCGCGTTAAAATCACCCACGATCAAAAAAGGTTCGGGTAGCTGGTTTAAAATTAGCTCTAGGTATCTTACAGTAAAATGTGTGTGGTGGAATGTATAGTGAACAAATGGTGATGGTTTTTTGTGCTAAAATGGTCACAGCAACGGCTTCTATGTGACTGTTAATGGCAACTTCTCTAGCTGCGATACCTCCTTGCAGAACAATGGCTACACCACCCGAAAGTCGGCTCGCCTGGGTACGGTCTCGCCGTACGACAGTGAAGCCTTTAAAAAATTTGTTTTTCGCCTAGGTTTGTTTCCTACAAGCACAAGGCCACAGGAGAGAAGTTGCTTAGCATTTCTTTGATGTCACCTAAGTTGCGTAAGAGTCCTCTACAATTCCAGTGAATAAAAGCCATTCTGAAGCTGGAAGGTAAAAAATGGGATTACGATTGAATAAGAGATAATAAGGATGCTTGGTGACATAGATCTAAAGAAGGTTAATACAAAGGAGCGATAATCTTTAGGTTATCAGTGTGGTTATTGGGACTTTGTCCCTTTTTGCGCGCTCGAGAGAGCGCTTGTCCTTCGGCGTCGACGACACCGGGGTTTTTGTGTCGACCTCCATCGCTCTCCCTGAGGCGCTGGAGGACCGAGGCCCAAATTCTGAAACGTTCCTTTCCTTCGACCTTTTCCTATCCTTACTCAAAGAGCCCTTCGTGCTGCCTAGCCTCAGAGGGTGCGCGAAGGGTGGCAGCGCATTCTGAAAGCCCCCCTCCCTCAACAGTCTTGAGAGGACCGCCTCAACGAGGAAAGAAACGAATGTCGCCTGTTTGGGTCCGAGGGTTCTTGTGAACAATTGCAACTAAACGCCTTTATTAAGCCAAATAAATTAATGCTGGCATTATTATTTTAGCACAAAATATCTACGGAGACGTACAGATGCTTTCTTTGCTACTTTGGTTATTTCATCTCAACATTTTCAACAGAAAAGCACGAAAACGGATGACGTCTGGCAACAGCGCCCGCGTCATCGTTGCCCACCGGCTCGGAAAAGGCATGTTTGTCATCGTGTTTTGCCTCGAGCGGGTGTTGTCTCCAACAGCGCAGTCTAGAACCTAGTAATGCCTGGAAAAGCGTATTTTACGGAAGAAGAAAAGGACTTGTTGACGGAGCTTTTCAACGTACACAAGACGTGCCTCGAGAACAAGCGTTGAGACGCGGTTTCAATACATGCGAAGGCCAAAACCTGGGACAAGTTGTACACCAAGTATAATAGCCGGCCTTTCGTTCGTCCCTGCGACGTGAAGCAACTAAAAAAGTTGTGGGACAACTTCCAACAAAAGTGGAAGCGGGAGAAAGCAAAGATTGATGATTATTGATGATTATTGTTG